>NC_022023.1:5331197-5352732 GCF_000317375.1 Microtus ochrogaster
GGGGGGCGGTGGCGAGGAGGAGGTGGAAATCCTCAATAAATAAATAAATTAAAAAAAATAAAAAAAAACTGTGACCCTTTAATACAGTTCCCCTATATTGTGCCTACTTCAAAACTTAAAAATGCATTGCTACTTCATAACTGTAATTTTGTTACTGTTATGAATTGTAATGTAAATAACCAATATGTAGGATATCCTACATGTGACCCCAAAGAAGTTGTAGCCCACAGGTTGAGAATCTCTGCTGTAGATTATCATTTTTAAATATATCTAGCCAATTTCTTAAGCATACCTGATATTGTGGCAATTATAAAATTATGGGCAGGGCTAGACAGATGGCTCAGTTGTTAAGAACACTGGCTGCTCTTCTAGAGGCCCTGAGTTCAATACATGGTGGCTCGCAACCCTCTCTAATGAGATCTTGTGCCCTCTTCTGGCCTTCAGGTGTAACACAGGTGGAGCACTCAAAAATACATAAATAACATTTTAAAAGAGGGGGTTATTTTATATTAAAAATGATTATGGGAAAGTCGAGAAACTGATGATGTTTGTAGAAATAACCAACATAATTGCTCTGGTGTCTTAACTTCTGTTTATATGGTATATAGCATTTCATAACATTGTGTTAATGGACTTTTTAATATTTGGATAACTAATTCACTATTTAAACAGATTCAATTATCCAATATACAGCTGATCTTCTAAATTGCCCACGCTGAATTTTTGGAATAAATGTTACAAATGAACTATATTTATGCAATGATTGAAACATCTAACTATGTAAAGCCTTATATTGTAAAAGGAAAATGTGAAATAAAGCAATAGATTTTTAAAATTGTTCTCTATATTATTTTTGATGACTTTATTATGGATGTCAAGATACATCTTAGAGATTCCATGTTACTTGATAGCAGCCAACGAAGCACTTACTAATTATTTAGGGCAGTATTGCAGACTGCTCCTAGTGTCTCATGCAATAAGACTGGAGAGCCAAAGCGGCGATCTGTATGTGAAGCATAGCAAGCAGCGTTGTGTTTATGTGCCTGGGATCCATCACTCAATACGGCTTTTCAAGTGCCATCTATGTACTTCTAAATTTAATAATTTTATTTTACAAATATATAAAACCATATATTTTAATATTGATTCATCAGTTGATGAATATTTAAGCTTACTTTATTTCCCAGTTACTACACAGTTGAAGATTAGTGAGAAACCAAACTACTTAATGTTTCTTGAAGGAAGTACTAAGTCAAACACTGAGACATCAAGTTATCAAGCTTTTAAATACATGTAAGTGTGCATATGTACAATAAATATTTAATTCATAATAAATGCTGTATACTTCTACAAGATCAAGTAACTCCCATGTGCCTGAAACTTCCGTGTGTATGTTATTTTCTGCGAGGAGCTTACAGCTTGCTACTTCTAGAAAAATAATCAACTATGTCCTTAGCTGCCTACCAGAAAAAAACATGTTATCATAATAATTTTGCTAGGCCATTTATTACTTTATTATTTCTTGGGAGGTTAAATTTTTAAGATTTTAAACATCGTAATTATGTTTGTGAAGTGTGTCTATGTGAGGATATTTATGCATCTTTGCCGAGGTGCCCATAGAAGTCACAGGCAGAAGTCAAAATCTCTGGACCTGGAGTTACAGGTGCTTGTAAGCTGTGTGGTATGGATGCTGAGGACCAATCTTGGGTCCCACGGAGGAGTAGCAAGCTCTCTTAACGGCTGAGCCACTTCTCTCTTCCTTCCAGGAGGTGTATTATTGTTCTATATATTATCCTTCTATGTCAGTTTCCTTTTTGAAATTAGTTTCAAACACTGACAATGGACATACCTTTCAAGACATTACATGTGTATTGTGAACTCACCGAGCACAAATGCACTGCTTGTATACAGTTCTCAATGCTTATATTAATCATAGCTATTATAATTTGAAAGGTGAAAAATCTCTAAATCAGAGAATTAAGATTCATGATACACAGGGGATTTCCCTCAAGCATCATTCTCAAAAAAAAAATTGTGTTTACTGAGTAGATTTATTTGCCACATGACAAGTATATCTACTTATTTAAAATAGACACATAGATTAAAACAGCACATTGTTCACTAAAAATTAATTTCTGGAAAAATATCACGCAAGATAAATGCCTATCAAAATATAAAGAGTCAAACGTCGCTGTCATTTGTAGAGAGTAAGGCTAGAGATTGGCAGTATTTAATTATGCCATAGTATAATTCTGCAGAAATATTTCTAACTATAAAATATAATAGAAACATTTCTCTAATACAGAAGCAGTCTCACATGATAGGTAAAAATTAGTCCAAAATTTAGTTTTAAAACCATAACATCACTTTTTATATTAAATGTTTGTCTTAGAAAAATAAGGCAGTTTGTATTTGTTCTACACCACTATCTTCATAGAAAATGAAAATCTCAGTGTGCTGAAATCAAGGCATTTGGGTAAATAATGTCACAGGTACTAAAGTCATATTTATCTCAAGACTTACCTTCTGTCCCAGCTTCATTTATATCAAATTTCCTACTATTTTATGCACCAGCTTTTCTAAAATGGCTGTTTACTTGTGTGCTCTATAGCGATGTGAATGAATGCGTGAAGAAACTTATTTTTTAAAACTTAAGAGGAAATGATGTATATTCTTTCTATGTATATTCTTTAAAAATGAAACAGTGGCTTAAACTATCTAAAGAACTTTAAAAAAATATAAAAGCCTCAAAAATCTGTGATTCAAATGCATTGTAGAATTTCTTCCATTCTATAATAGTACACTGGATTCACTGTAAAAATACTGACAGAATCTAAATTTATCAGATATATATTTGATATCAGAAGGTCTTAAAAGTCCAGTTATCTGTGGCAGTCATAATTAGTATAAAGATAATCAACTTTGGTTGCGATGAATAATGCTTAGCATTGCACATTTTCCCTGTGGCATTCCATTCTGGAATGGTAATGTTTGCTCACTGAGAAAGCATTAAAATAACTATAGGCCACATTTACTCTTTTGTTTATTAGCAATGAACTTGGAAAGAAACGTTATTAAGAAATCATGCTCTATTTTATACTCTATTACAAATATAAATAAATAGACAAATTATCATGAGTGAAAAAATTCAGATACCAGAGAAGTTTTAGAAAGTCCAGGTAGTGATGGCAACCCAACTGGGCAGGAAAAACCCAAGGAGCAGAACGCAAATGAACATACATAAGGGAAGACACTGCACCTTTCTCATCCAACATTCTACCCTGTGAAGCTGTGGGGCTTGCTTTAGAGCAGACTTCATCAACAGGATTAAACCAAAGATGCAATTTCACTTTAATTGTATCTAATCCCAGAAGACCAGGAAAATTTCAAAAGCAGTCCTGAAATGATCAGCCAGTACTGATATTAGTTTCACGCTTAACTGAAGCAGAAACAAGCTTGTCAATTAGTGGAGGCAAAAAGAAAAATTTCAGATTTCATTTAATTGAACTTTCAAAACTTAGAGTACAGCAATTACTTAATTAGATTATTCTTTTATTATTGTTTTGTGTGGTTTGAATGCCATTGTTAGCTCACTAGTCCTATGATGTTTTGTGAATGAATTAATTTATACAAAATTTCATACTTGAGGTGTTTTCCTTGAGTTTCTACCTAAATACTGAGCATAAAATCACGTAAGTATCAATGTTGGAGGATTCAGTCACAAGAGGCTGGTATCACTTTTTGATTCTTATTATCATTACCTAAACTTCACATCAGAATTGAAAAAAATAAATTTAACTCCACAGTTGGAACATATATTAGTATTTCTCAAATCAGGAACCCAATATTGATCCATAAATTGCAGAAACACACTTGGAATTGTGCTTAATAATCTTTTTTAAAATACAGTGTGACAAGTAACAGTTTCAAAGCTATGCAACTTCTTTAGAAAACAAGGCAATGACATCTAGTCAGCCATTGTAATTCTTTGTCATTTTATAAAACAATATTTTTATACTCCACTAGTATTTAATGTGTATCTCTGCCTTTTTATGTGTGTCTTGCATGTATCAGTATCAAGGTTTGTGTCTCTGTGTGTGTGTGTTGTGTGTGTGTGCATTTATGTGAGATTGCTGGAAATTTAGTTGAAAAGCCACTAATTTTGAACATATTACTACTTTAAATACATTATGTAGTTTATATTACTGGGTAATATAACAATATAATATATACCTTGGTAATCCAAATTTGAAATTCCGATATATTCAGTACTCTACTTGCCATCATTTTTTTATTTCTTGTCATATTTTAGCCCCATTTTTAATTAGGTACTTTGTAGCATTTATTTCAAATACTTCCGGAGAAACACACAGTCAAGAAAGTAGTGTTTTTGACTTGTCTTTCTCTGATTAAACAGCATAACCAAAAGCAACTTGGAGAAGAAATGGTTTTTTCAACTTACAGATTTCTGTCTTCTTATGTATATCTTGAAGGGAAGTGAAAACAGTAACTTAAGGCAGGAACCTTGACGCAGAACTGAAGTAGAGGCTTCAGAGAAACATTGCATCCTGGCTTAGTGTTCACAGCTCACTAGGCTTGCTTTTTTATATATATATAACTCAGACTCACTTGTCTAATGTTGGCTTTTCCTCGTGGGTCTTTCCATATGAATTGTTAATAAAGAAAATATACAACAGACATGCCCATCGGCTAAGTTTATAGAAGCATTTTTTTTCAATTAAGTTTTGCTGTTCCTAGATTTGCCTACATATGTGTCAAATGGACAAAAACAACCAAAAAACAAATGTCTTCCGGCAAAGTTGACACTACTACCTTACTATTAAACTGTAACCATCCCTTTCTTATTTATCTTCAAGATACCATATTACTATCAATACCGCAACATAAAACACAGTCTAACTTTTAAAAGTCCCACAGTCTTTCAATTTTTAAACACTTCAAAAGTTTAAATAATATAATAGTTTTATGATATATAGTTGTGCATAATTATATTTAAATTATTTGCATTGGTCTTTTCTTTCTCTAAGAGTTAGCAGGCTTCAATAGCATAAGTATTTCAACAATGAACACACGGAATGTTGATAAGAGGTGTCCCAGGGGACACATTCTGACTGCATTGCTTCAGTGATCACAGAAGCTCTGAGGCCAGAAACTTTCATAAAAATGAGTAGTAGCAAAAAGTTCTCTGTGCAGCCTGATGAGGAGGATGTTAAGTCTTCTCTCTTTCAAATTTGTTATTTTCACTTCATACAAGGAATTTGGTAATCTTAGGGCTATAATGGTGCAATACCAAAAAAAATGGGATTAGATAAATTATTACCCGACCTACATGCTTGGGAAGATGAAATAATTGCATAATATACATGATAATGTTTCATACAGGTAGTAGGGAACAGGTAATATCAAATCATAGAGTTGTATGCCTGTGAATAGGCTATATTTGGAAGACATAAGGCAAAAACATATACACATTGTGCTGTGCATGTCATTTCATAGAAGAGGAAAGGCAAGGGGCTGGATCCCAGAAGCCCTAATAGCTAATCTAATTATACTACTGTATGACGCTGGGTGGATATCTTTGTCTGTCTAATTACAATGGCAATTAGATTCTATGTAGCTCATGAGTGAAGGATCCTAAATGAAAGCATCATCTCACCACTGCACAAACGGAAACAACATTAATCAAAGGCAACACCACACAGGAACGCTGCCTCTGTAAAACACACAGGTTATAGCAAGAAATCGTCAAACTTTTGGTGGTACCACTATATAAACTACCATATATAAAGATAAATCAATGTATATATTGTGTAATACTCGTTTTTTATTAATTAATATTATATTCATGAGGTGCCAATTAAATTCTGACTGCTGACTGATAAAACAAATACTAGCTCATTTTTATTAGGGAATTGAATTTTCATTTTCTACTCCTTAACATTCCATCAAAAACCAAAGACTTCAAGAATTATTCATATTTTTTCCTTCCTTCTTGCTTAAATGTCATAGAAAATATATACTGAAAACCCTTTAGCTGTCAAGAACTATTTCAGTTCATTCAAAAGCTCTGCTAGTAACAATAGACATCTTCATGTCAAAATTACCTTTATTGAAATATTTCCTCTTTCTTCTTTGATTCAAAAGCATGTTTTACAATGGCAGCACTGTGCCTACATTAAGTATAGACTTCAGGAAGTACAACTGAATAGCTTAATATGCTTTGTGGCAAAGTTCACACTTTCTTGAACCTTAGAAATGTCACCCTCTCTTGCAGCTTTCAAAAAGTGTCTCTTTACTTGAAATATAACAAAGCTTCAAAGGTTCTGGAGTCAGCCTCCAGGCTGCTATAATTGGAGGGTAGATATTTTCTCACTCATAATAGTCCTGAAAATAGAATAGAAAGAAGCTAGATGGTCTTGACTGGACACTCAAAGAGAAGGCTTATGTGTTAATATGCCCTTGGTTGTGGATTAAGCATAAAATTACTCATTGTAGGAATACAATTTTGTTCAATGGGAACCTATGAATAACTTTAGGTTTATTTAATCTAAATTTGTTTTTAATCAAGAAATATAATTTATAAGTGTTAACAAATTAATGGACCATTGTTACAGCATAAATTAATATTAATCACTTTGTAGAATGCAGAATACATACTGTGCTAGTTTACCAGAGATTCCCATCCCATTGCTTTCAAGGATGCTATTTTCTGTGATTTCTGATGAAGCAGAATGGAGCATTCATAGAAATTGTACTACATCTGAAATTGTTAAAGCCTGTGTTCTGAACAAAACCTTAACTGGTAAGAAAACTGTCGGAGACATCACAGAGAAAGTGACACATCATTACTGGAAGAGACAAGTTTGAAGATCTACAGATACGCAAAGGTGTGACTTTCTCTCCCTTTCATTGTGCAAGTAATGAGAACAAAACCACTAGGGAGAATAACTCTACACAGTGCCCTAAAGAACATTTGAGCATGCATAGACAGCTCTTTGCTGTGGAACAATGCTCTTGTACATTGTAAAGATTTGTCACTCATACTGGTTTAATAAAATGCTGATTGGCCAGTAGCCAGGAAGTTATCAGACTAGGAGAATTCTGAGAAGAAGGGAGATGCAGGAAAACTAATTGTGAAAGTCAAAAGTTGGATCATAGGCTGATTATCCTATACTTTACTCCTAATATCCACTAATGATTGTCTTTCTGGGTCTGGGTTACCTCACTCAGAAAATTTTTTTTCTAGTGTCATCCATTTGCCTGAAAATTTCATGAGATCATTGTTTTTTCCAGATGAGTAATACTCCATTGTGTAAATCTACTACATTTTCCTTATCCATTCCACAGTTGGCAGGCAGCTATGTTGTTTTCAGGGTCTGGTTATTATGAATAATGCCACTTGAACATAGTTGAGCAAATGTTCTTGTGTTATAATTAGCTTCCTTTGGGTATACGCCCAAGGTTGGTATACTTGGATCTTGAGGTAGGTTGATTCCCACTTTTCTGAGAAACCATCCCATTAATTTCTGCACTCCCATCAGAAGTGGAAGAGTGTTCCGCTAACTCCACATCCTCTCCAACATAAGCTGTCATCAGCGCTTTTTATCTTAGCCATTCTGACAGGTGTAAGAGCTCCACGGAGACTACATAACAAGGAGGGCCCAAAGAGAAATGCATGGATTTCTGTGGGAAGGGTAAATAAAAGAGTTCTCCTGGCTAAACCGTGAGTGAAGAAGGTGGATGCAGGGATGGGAACTTGAGGGAGGATATTGGGTGTGCTGTGTAGGAAGGTTGGGAGCAGTAGGGAGAGTAAAGAAAGAGATGCCTTCGTGGTGGTGGGCATTTCACAGCCAGGGAGAAGTCTAGAGCTAGGGAAACTCCCTGTAATCCACAAGGATAACCCCAGATAGAATCCTCACAATCGTGGACATGGTGTCTGAACTGGCCTTCTAGTATAAACAGATTGGTGAGTACCCTAATTGTCATCAGAGATACTCTATCCAGTAACTGATGGAAGCAGAGGCTGCGAGCCACAGACAAGCATTGAGTTGAGTCCCAGGCATCTTTCTGATAAAAGGGAGGCATAAGTGTACAAGTCAACTGGGTCATGATAGGGGAACCCACAGGGACAACTGACCTGAGCTGGTGAGAACTGGTCCACCAACAGTTAGGGGGCCTCCTTGAGACTGACGTAGACCCTCTTTATATCTGTGACAGTTCTGAGGCTAGTCAGGCTTCTAACAGAAAGATCAGGACCTGTCGCTGATGCTTAGCTGGCTTCTGGGAACATTTTCCCCATGCTGGATTACCTTGACCAGCCTTTCAGCAAGGGGAGGAACTAGAATCTGCCTCAACTTTGTATAAGTTCATGGGAGCTCCTCCTTTTTGAACAAAGACCTATGAGGAGTGGAAAGGCGGATGGATGGGAAGCAGGATAGATGAGAAGAGGAAGGAAGGAACTGGGGGGAGAGCAGGAGAGGAAACTGTAGTCGGTGTATAAAATAAATGAAAAAAATGCTATTTAAATATAAAAAGTCAAAGGTTGGGGAAGACTGCTGTATTGCTTTAGCTTTTAAGAGAGCAGATTGCAATGTGAGTAGATGTTACATTGTGTCTGTGGGGAGAAGATCACTGAAGCACCTTGTCGGTTTCATTCTCCCTTTGTGGATTGCTACTTGTTTTCCTTTGTTTAACATCTGAAGGCAGCTGAGCATGGCAGAGAACATGTGTTATACTTTCCAGGTACTTAAGAGGCAAGGACAAAAGGCTGTGAGAAGGACTTCGGGATCACTGAAGTGCAATACTTTGTAGCAGCCTTTGCAACAGAGTAAGATCCCGTCTCAAAAAGGCAAAAATGGTCCTGAAACGTTTATTTATACAACTCAACATGATAGCTTTTTGCCATATATATTTAACACATCTTTATTCTTTTATATCTTAAAACTATTTATTTATGAAGTAAAATCCATATAAACTCTTATTATCTTTATACACCTAAAAACCTATAAACAACTATATGCAGTAGAAATATTTGTATTAAATATACATCTTATTTATGAAATCATATAAACCCTACCTTCATAGAGTTCTAATTATCACAGGATAGGCACACCAAATAAGTGTGCCACCCAAATAAAAATAAGGAACACAATATTTTTGCTTCTACTTAGGTTTGATTATAAATTTATGGAATGATTAAATCAAAGCTTATATATTCGCTATGCCTAATATGCCATTTTAGAAGTTTTGAGTAACTATCTGATATTATGTATAATTTCAGCAAGAAAGTATATATAAAGAAAAACTGTATGCCTGCCAATATGAGAAAGTCTATTGTAACAGTCTAAGGACTTGAAGAACAACCATTATGTGACCAAAGTCACATTTCACCAGGGATATTTCCTAACATCACAAGATGTGACCCTTGTCTGTAGTAGAAGGAGCAGGGCCCCTTGTTTATCCTGGCCACCTGGCTAGCTTATACCCGAAATAACTACACAGAAATTGTATTAATTAAAACACTGCCTGGCCCATTAGCTCTAGCCTCTTATTGGCTAACTCTCACATCTTTATCTAACCCATTTCTAATAATCTGTGCAGCACCACGAGGACATGGCTTACCAGGAAAGATTCTAACCGATGTCCGTCTCAGGCAGGAGCTTCATGGCATCTGCCCGTCTCTGCTTTCTTCCTCTCAGAATTCTGTTCTGTCTTCCCTGCCTACCCGAGTTCTGCCCTATCAACTAGGCTAAGGCAGTTTTTTTAATAACCAATGAAAGGAACACAAATGCAGAAGGGCCTGCTACACCATTTCCCCTTTTCTGTTTAAACAAAAAGGAAGGCTTTAACATAGTAAAATTACATACAACAAAACTGTTATCAAGCTAGAATTAGAGTTATAATATTTATATCTATTTTATCTTCTCACTCCTTGTCACCTGGGACAAGTGGGAGAGCTGCCCTTTCCCTCTCCAACTACAATACTCTAGAAAATGGGCACTGTACCTTACATGGGTGGTCAGTAGAGCTGACCATGTCCACAGGAGCACAGGGGAGCTGGCCGAGAGACGTGAGATGACAAGACAGGCCCTGCGGTCACCTGCCATGCAGTGACGTGGATAAACGAGAAATGCACTCTGTCAGACCCTGTTCCCACCCCGTACCAAATGAGAGGGGGGAAAGTCAGCCTTGAGTTCCCAAGAGTAGGAGAGATAGCCTGGTAGAGCTAACCCCGAGAGCAGGAAAGACGGACAGCTGGCCATGCCCCATGGTGCTTGCTCCATAGGATGTGCTAGCTGGTTTGGGGCCAAAGATCTTGTCGCAATGATGATGATGAGGGAAAGGTGGCACGGTAATCAACCCCACTACCAGCCAGGCTCAGAACCAGGGCTATGAGTTGGTCCACCCTAATATCCATCCCATCTATGATCTTCTGGAGCATATGAAGCACTTGCAAGCATAGATGTATGGACTAATGGGTACATTGTGTAACCCACTGTGTCACATTGCATCTTACATGGTGGCATTTCTTTATTTTTTTCTTTTAAATTTTTTTTTGGGGGGGGAGTTGCAGGAGCAGAGGGCAGATGTGAAGGGATGGGGAGATGAGTAAGATCATGATGCAGGATGTGAAACAAAAGTCAATGAAAATGTTTTTAAAAACAAAAAATAAATTAACACTACTGTCTGAAATTCAGATTTCTATTAATACCCTAAACAGTCAAAAACCCAGGAAATGCTAATTATTGATTTTTATTTATTGAGCTCTACATTTTTCTCTGCTCTCCTCCCTGCATCTCACCTCCCCTTCAACCCCCGCCCCCCAAAGTCCCCATGCTCCCAATTTACTCAGGAGATCTTGTCTTTTTCTACTTCCCATGTAGATTAGATCCATGTATGTCTCTCTTAGAGTTCTCATTGTGATTTAGAGGCTGGTTTTCTTTCCTTTATGTTTAAAAACCACTTATGAGTATTTCTGGGCCTGGGTTACCTCACACAAAATGATGTTTTCAAACAGAAGACCACTTCCTAAATATAACCCCAGCAGCACAGACACTGAGAGAATCAATTATTAAACAGAACCTCCTGAAACTGAAAGGCTTCTGTAAAGCAAAGGACACAGACAACAAGACAAAATGAGAGCCTACAGAATGGGAAAAGATCTTCACCAACCCCATATCAGATAGGTCTGATCTCCTAAATACACAAAGAACTAGAAAAATTGGTTATTAAAGGAACAAATAATCCAATAAAAAAATGGAGTACAGACCTAAACAGAGAACTCTCAACAGAGGAATCTAAAATGGCTGAAAGACACTTAAGGAAATGCTCAACATCCTTAGTTCCCAGAGAAATGCAAATCAACACAACGTCTTAAAACTGTAAGAAAAACACTGATGACAACTTATGCTCGAGAGGTTGTGGGGTAAAGGGAACACTCCTGCATTGCTACTGGGTGTGCAACCTGGTACAGCCCTTTGGATATCAGTGTGGCGATTTCTCAGAAAATTAGGAAAGAACCTTCCTTAAGACCATGCAATACCACTTTTGGATATATATCCAAATGATGCTCAAATAATACCACAAGGAGATATGCTCAACTATGTTCACAGCTGCTTTGTTTGTCATAGCCAGAACCTGGAAACAACCTAAATGCCCTTCAACTGAAGAGTGGATCAGGAAATGTGGTACATATACACAGAAGAAAAAAATAACGACATCTTGAAATTTGCAGGCAAATGCACGGAGCCAAAACAACCAACATCTAGTGAGAACATTGAAAGCAGACTCAAAAGACACACCCTAAGGAGTTAGGCTCCTGAGCAAAACTCTAAGACTTAAACTTGGGGTTCTGTATTTTCATTAATAACATTATTTATGTATGATCCTTCTTTCTACATTGGATTCCATTATCACACTGCTTTCTGGACAACTATTCTGAATGTCTGTCTACGTGATTGTTACTATTAACAACACGTCTTTCGTAGCTACAGCACCAGATATTCAAGCCTCTTGATAAAATTGACATCAAAAGAGCACACACATGAAGTTATGCTTTTACTGTGTTGTTTTAAACAGTCAGGTTATTTAACAAGATGGCTCTCTATGTCCTTTTTGCAGGGAGTTGCTTCATATATTGTTAACCCTATGTTTAGCTTCTGTAGTTCTTAAAATGCCATTGCTAATGTCCAACTAGGCAGTGATGCCTGTGTGTCAGTTAGCACATGCTTCCAATTGGAGATCTTTGCATCTACTATTCATAATTCATTCTTTTGTGTGGAAATGTAGACTTGTATTGAAGTAAAATCGTGAAATAAAATGAAAGAGGAAACTGCAGGCTTAACATCATGACTATAAAAAAAAGTAGATAATAACAAAATGCCTGTGTGAATATGACTGTCTTCTATATTTTACTAATATTATTATGTCAGTTCAAAAAAACTGAACAACTTTCGGTTGTTTCTAGTTAAACAAACTTAAGAAGTGTGGGCAATTTTCCCACTATAAAAGTCAATGACAACACTTGTATAGAGAGCCCGCCCTTTGGGGGCGGGACGGCCTCGGGCAAATGTTTATAAATTGGGGTGCACAGACGCTGGGTTCCCTTCCTGTTTCCTGTTTCTGGGCATCGCAGGAACTTCGGTTGCGTGAGTGTGCTATTTACATTAAAGTTGTATCATCTTATACCAATTGGCCTGTATTAATTCGATCCGCCTTCAAACACTAGAATTGTGGCCCGCTTCCAAACTCCTTCCCCCACACACACATTGCGAGCTTTGCCGTTCTCTGACCCAGATTTGTTGCTGCTGTTGACCTTAATGAAATCCTGGTGTGAACACTGACGGCTTTGCCACTGACTCTGAATATCGCATACTTTGTGAACAGCTCACCTGTCTGCTAC
The DNA here is from genome assembly GCF_000317375.1 of Microtus ochrogaster. Lineage (NCBI taxonomy): Eukaryota > Metazoa > Chordata > Mammalia > Rodentia > Cricetidae > Microtus > Microtus ochrogaster. Next base: position 5,344,120 of record NC_022023.1, read on the forward strand.
TCAGAAATAAACAGAGCTGTTCTTGTTTGCAATCCCCTTTCTCAGCAAAAGTCACTACGAGAAAAATACTAGGCTAATGGGATTTCTCTGCTGCTTAGGTTTCCTCAATCCGCCTGCAAACTCATCTGCAGAGCCATGCCAATCAATTGGGACTACATAGATTTGATGTCATTTCCACAGTAAACGTGTCAATGGCAAATAAAAGCCTATTAAATCCAGTTCTGTGGCATTTGATACATTGATTTCAGAAGAGACAGAGGTGACAGGCTGCTTGTCAACCCTTAGGTTACACATCTATCCATCCCAGGGAGCATGGTAGATAGACTATACAGTCCTGAATATTTAAATGAAAAGTTAAGATATCACTTAAAACTGTTAGAGCAATTCTTCAAACATTGACAAGGTTGTTTTTTTGTTTTGTTTTTTGTAACCCTGGGTAGTTAGTTAATTGCATGAGATAAGGACTGACCAACTGCTGAGACAGGTGGGAAAAATGAGTTTGAGTTGGTTAATGGGTCAAATACTCTGAAAATCATTTTAAAAGTGGCCAAGAAGTGAAACAAGATTAGTTTTGCAGGGACCATCTTCTGTTATCATGATGTAGTTTTTCGGGATATAATTGTGGAGTGTTGGATGAGTTTTACTGGGTCTGAGGGAGATACAACGATTACATGTAGCTTTGACCAGATGTTCTTACAGATAAGAACAAGCATCATTCTTCCACAGCCTTACTTAGCTTTACTTATCACACAACATTGCACTTCCTGACACCCTCATCCCTATCCATTATTGTTTAACTTTGTTTTCTGCTTCATTTTTTTCTTTGCTGAATTCCAAGGAAATGGAGAGGAATAGTAGTTTCACAATTCCTTGCTCCACATGTCTGTCTTCTTGTTGGGATCAGAGGATTCCCTGAGCGAATGTGTGTTGTTGGCACTGACACAGCCTTATCAGGGACCCGAAGGCCTCAGACCCAAGGGAATAGCAAAGCCTTCCTCCAATCAGGTTCTAGAAACTAGCAAAGCCGTGCTCTGGCTAATGTGTGGATGTTGGCAGCGTGCTCAGAAAATGTCAACTCCGGTTTCTTCCTTCAGGATGTTTACAGTCTGAGAGAGCGTCCCTACGCAGACTCATTACTGAGATTAGCTAAATCAGCTTTCCTCTTCGATTGAATACAATAAACCTGCCTTCTTTATTCAGATGTTTGAAATAAATGCACGTGGTACGGGGGTACTATTGGTGTTGCTCCATTAGAACACCCTGCGTACCTGGTCCCAGCTTTTCTGTACAAGTGTCTGTCAGTTCTTCCTTCTCTACTGCCCCATGTAGGTCACTCCCAAAGCCAAACAGAAGGCAGCATTCTCCACGTTCTTCAGTACTAGATGCAGTGCTATAACGGCTATGGCTTCATATAAGTTGGTTGCTTACAGCTTACATGATCTGGGAATGCACAAAGATGCTTATTTTCACATGCAATGAAACAGGAAACTTCAATATTTTCATTAAAAAAGCTTAACTTTCAAAAGTGATGAATGAATGATTTTAAACCTTTTTTAAATATTGTTAGTTTACATTTATCTGATTATTATTTAAATTAATTTCTAGTATGACCTCGAGCATAAATAAAACATTTCTAAGTAAGCAGTTCTATGCTTCTACTTAAACTAAAGGTTTTTTTTAAAAAAAAGTTTTGTACAAATTTAAAGCAATTATTTTTTTCCTTTGAGTCCAATGAAGGCTGATTTCAGAGCATTACTAAAAATTACTGAGCTACTAGAGCTTATTTTGCACTTTTTTATAACTTTGGGTTTTTTTCCAATTAATATACTTATTTATTTATTTATTTATTTATTTATTTATTTATTTATTTAAGATTTCTGCCTCCTCCCCGCCACCGCCTCCCATTTCCCTCCCCCTCCCCCATCAAGTCCCCCTTCCTCGTCAGCCCAAAGAGCAATCAGGATTCCCTGCCCTGTGGGAAGTCCAAGGAACCCCCACCTCCATCCAGGTCTAGTAAGGTGAGCATCCAAACTGCCTAGGCTCCCACAAAGCCAGTACGTGCAGTGGGATCAAAAACCCATTGCCATTGATCTTGAGTTCTCAGTAGTCCTCATTGTCTGCTATGTTCAGCAAGTCCGGTTTTATCCCATGCTTTTTCAGACCCAGGCCAGCTGGCCTTGGTGAGTTCCCGATAGAACATCCCCATTGTCTCAGTGTGTGGATGCAGGACCATGAGGGGTGGCCGTGAGGGGTGCACCCATAACTTTGGTTTTGCCTCAAAGAAAAGAAAAGAAGTCATGATTGTACTTAGCCATTCAGCCTGCATCTTCCTCTTCATTCCTGCAAAACTATTTCCAGTAGAAAAACTATGCTATCTACTAAACCATGTTCCACTTAAGGAAAAAAAAATGAAACACGCGCACACACACACACACACACACACACACACACACAATGAGATATGTCAAAGAATCCCAGAATGTACCTACTGTTTTATGAAAGGATTGGGGAAGTGCAAGTAAGTGGAAGTTAAGTCACAGAAAAAAGCCCCACTCAAATTTGATTGCTGACTTAGAGATAGTTATGTGGGAGCTGCAGAGATGATCCAACTTAAATAGGATCATTACACAGCCATGAAGGTCAGAGTTCAGATCCCCAGATCCTACATAGAGCCTACTGCAGTAGCATACACCTGTCATCCCAGCCCTCCCAAAGAGAAAGGTGAATTTCAGGAAACCCAGGAGTAGCATGGTCAATACAGAGCTTGGTATGATGTCAGGACTAGCATCTGATTGTCCTCTGATCTTAAACTTGCCTTGGAAATATGTGCCCACACTGATACACAGGGATCTTCATGTGCATGTAAACACACACATATGCACACACACACACACACACACACACACACACACTCACCAGATAATGAACTCAGGTCACAGGTGGTCAGGTTTAGTGGTCAGTGCTTTTACCCAATGAGTCATTGCAGCTCCCCCTTCTTCTCATTTTGCTAGACACTAGGTCTTTTCTAACTATTCCTTTTAAACATGCACATTCTTATGATTTTATTCTACTTAATTATTTTGCACTATATAAAATCTATTTCTATCTATCTATCACTAATCCATTGTATGTTTGAGTGTGTGTGTGTATGTGTGTGCATGTTGTCATTTTTCTAAGAATAAGCTACTTAGACTTGTGTGTGCCATGGGGGCAGACATTTATCTGTGTCTTTCCCTCTTCTCCTTATTCCTATGATATTGTTCTCCACTATCAAATTCAAAATAAGTGTCAAAATCTGACGAAGCAGTCATAATTTTGCAAATGAAGAACTTGAATTGAGTACTAATTTAAATTAGGAAAGACCAACGAAGCTGTACTACGATTGAAGATGAACATCTGAAGACAAACATAGTGTTGTCTAATTGGCACATCTAACACTTGCAGGAAGATTACAGCTCCTAGGGGACCTCTGCAGGATGCTTTATACACTCATATCTATGTGCAAACTTCTTCTTCTTGAAAATTCAAAACAAGAGCTTTGATTCATTTCTGTATGGCAAGTTTAATTCTACAGAAGCGTCAGGGGGATTGTCGCATAGCAGTTTTTACAACTGGGGTTTTAAAATAGCAGCGCAAAACTCTAGGGATTGTTGGTTTACTCGCCCATTCATCCCCCGTGTAAACAACGTGCTCCTGCCATGGGGTGAAATGCAGGGGGAGGCCTGTAATGGACGTGAAGGTAAGAAGAAGAGTCTGTGTGCTGTATCGTCTTGAAAAAGGGAGAGATTTATCAATAAACCCAATCTGAGTTAAGGAGTGTTAAGAGTGTAAGATATTCATCATAGTGTGCATGGGGGACAAAGGAGATTAAAGTCGGAGCTGTTTGGGCCCAGGTTTTATTAAAGGTTGATAGCTGGACATTTTCTCTGTCTTTCAAACATGACAAAGTAAGGCCTTCCCTCTATTCCTTTGTTTCTTTCTGTGTCTCATTTGTCCCTTAACTTTGCCAGCACCTACATCGCTAAATTCCTTTTCACTTAAGCAGTCTTATTTGAACCTACTGTGAAGCATGCTTTGTCCTGTGATGTTCTGGATATTATTTCCTAGTACAGGAACCTCACAAATAACAGTAGCACTGTCACCTTAAGAAGGCCATTCTTGAAGAGGGCATAGCTTAGTATAGGTAAATATGACTTGCTCTTGTAGATGCAGATTCAATAATGTTAGACCTGTGGACTGTCTACTCCATCCCCATAACCCTCATACAGAATGCAGCAACTAGAGTGTAAATATCTACTATGAATATATATAACATGACTTAATTTTATTTTATTAAGACATTTTTGACTTTCTATTTTTATTTGTAGTATTTTTATTTGAAAGTTTTACACATTTATAAAATATACACTTTATGTTCAAGGGAACTTACTGATTTATCCATTTTAATCTTTCTCAGAAATACTTTATGATTTAATTGTTATTATTTGAGGTTAATATGCTATTTTTAGTTTTTCAGCTAAGAAACCTTTAACAGCACAAAGGTATCTGCATGCAAATGGAATTTTAAATAATGAAATGTAGAATTATAGAAAAGAAATATATATGCAAAGGAAAAGGTAGAACAAAAATTAAGAATCAGGAAGAATTAGGGCATGGCTATCACACTGCTAAAGTAAAAAGACATTATTATTGTTATTTTCTACCTTTGTTGGGCTGTAAATGAAGACAGACAACTTTTCACATAACTTCTTCTAAATCATGCTAAGAATAAGAAATTTAAATATCACTACTCATAAAAATAAATTCACACACCACTAAAATGCAGAATGTATATAATTTCTAGCTATACGGAAAGACAATTTTAAAAAAAAGGATTTGAAGGTAAAGTGAATATCATAAATAGCCAATTCCATTTTCCTATGTTCATTTCTTCATATCAGATTCTGTCATTTGTCACACCAAGGTATGAAATTTCAGTGGTAAAATAAACAACAAAGAGATATTAGCCTGGTAGGTGAATAGGGTGAGGGAAGGGGTTAGTCACTTAGACTTGGAAAATATACATCTATATTACGACAAGAAATGAAGGGAAAACACATTTGTGCTAGATGACGAAGAAGAAGAAGAAGGAGGAGGAGGAGGAGGAGGAGGAGGAGGAGGACAAGGGAAGAAGAGGAGGAGGAGGAAGATAAATTATGGTAATTTGAATGGGCAAAGCAGATAGCTCACGGGTAAAGTCACTTTAAGCCAAACCCTGAGTTAAATTCATCAGAACTCACATGATGTAAGAAGAGCACCTACTCTAACAAGTTGTCCTCTGAGCAGCAATTGGGTGCCCATGTATATGCATGGGCGTATGAATAAATTAGCAAGTGCAACAACACTTTCCAAAGTAGGATTAGTACCATTGTGAGTTTCCCAAATGAAAGTAGAGGGCAATCCCACACAACAGACTCACTGGTGGGCCATGGCGCTACCAGGTAGGTATCTATCTCAACACAAGGAAATCTGATAATTGTCTAAGATTTAGAGATCACATTGTAAGATGATGATAATGTGGAGAACTTGGTCTTTCTTAATGTACAGACTGTTTTCTAGATTTCTATGTGATGTTCACTTAGTAAAAGCAAGAAGTAAGTACCACTCCCTGTTCAAAACAACAAATGAAACAAAAAACAAACTACCATTGATAGAAGTGGCAACGGGGTGGGAAGCCACCTCTCAGAAATCTCCACTAGGATTATGTCCATTTAAACCTCTTTATATTGTGTAAAGTAAGCTGTCCATACCACCCTGGAGTAAAGAAGCAGGACACAGTGGAGACCCCAGTGTCTAGGTTTCACCATTAGGTAAATTTCACCCACAGGTGATAGCAGATGCTCAGAAAGGCTGAAATGCTCCCAGGGTCACTCAACAAGGGAAGCGTGAATACCCCAGTGACTATTTCAACACCATTCTTTAAGCAGAAGGTAATAAAAGCGCATAACCCCATATCGTGGTTTCTGTTCTGCTACATCAGCTTATCACAAATTTCTCCAGCTTTCTCCTCTCTGGTACTAAAGAAATTAAGATAGCAGAGTGTTCAACAAGTCTTATCTTTCATGAAGTCTCACTTTGACTCACTAATAAGTGTCTTTTCTCTTAAGCTGTCAGCAAAATATAAGTAAAATAAATTGATCTCACAGGCATAAAAATTTTGCATTAGTCCATTAGCTAAGATACATTCTAACCAGACAGTAAAATCAGAAGTATGTTTGAAGGAGCAAATACACTTTAAAAATTTAGCTTGAAGGATTAATTTTAATGATAATTACATTTTCATTATAGATAATAAAGTGATTAACATTCTTGAGTCATAATAAAAATGATAAGCATTATACTTTAAATACTTGTCGTAAAGTAATTATTGGCCTCTGGCATTTTCTATTAATTCTCTGATTTATAAAAAAAATGATGAGGATTTTGTTTGAATCAAGCATTTATTTTTTTTACAGACAACAGAAGAAAATAATAACACAGTGGCTCTAAAACCTGTTGAGTGTTCTGAATACTCTTCAGTCGTTCTTGTGGGGAAATTATAAGACAGAACTATTAAAATTCATATGTGAATGGCCCAACTCCTAGGAACTAGGAAGGCGACTATATTTGGAGACAGGAACCTTAAAGAGAGAGATTGTGGTGACACAGAGGTGACATCATCTGAGCTGACTGATGGCCTCGTGGGAAAAAGAGAATGGGACACAAAGCAAGATACCAGGGGAACTTGTGCATGAAATGAATGGAAACATGGCCATCTAGAAACAAGGAGAGTCATCTCAAAGAAGCCAATCCAGGCAGGCTGAGCATGGGTTTTTGATTCTCCAGATAGGAGAGAAGAAATACCTGTTGTCAAAGTCATTCAAAATGGTGTTCTATTATGAAAGTCCTCAAAAGCTAATATTCTTATTATTTACCTATTAGCTATTTTTCAAATAATAGATGGAAAGTGTGATCATCTGGTTAACTTTGAGGAACTAGATTCTCGATAATCTAATTTTAATGATTAATTCAATTTTGATGTTCCAAGTAGAAGATACACAATAGTTGATCAGATAAAAAGGTATACAACTCAATTAACTTCAGTGTCAATAGAGTCGTTTGAAACTGGAGAAGTGAAGTTTCACATTGAAACTGATTCTTTCACTATTAATATATGGTCACATACCTATCCACCCCAAAATGAATAGTCCATGACAGAGTTAAAACTAGAAAATCTATTAGCTTTATATCTTCTTTAATAACTTGTATTCATTGCCTGGATGCAGAGCATAAGCCCATTATCTCTGTCTCTCTCAAACACACATACACACAAATCATAAAAACAGAAAGAAAAAGTAAGGAAGATATGGAAGACAAAAGGGAGAAGGGATGAGGGAAGGGAGGGAGACAGACAATGCAAGAAAGGAAAGGGAAAGGGAAAAAGAAAAAAGAAGGAATAAAGTAAGAAAGACAGACGGGGAAGAAGGAAGAGAGAAAGAGACCTAGGAGACAGAAACAGAATCATTTGGGCAGAGAAGCTTAATTATCTTTTAAAAGTACTTTTTTCCCCAAAATATTTACTCATAAATTGTACAGAAATCACCTAGGCTAAGAGTACCATATGTGGTCAATTATTAAACAGAAGAATTTTTTTTAAAAATATGGTGACCAAACTAGAGTTACAATAGCAGGGAAAATTAAGATACAAACTACCTAACTGGAACTTGGTGAGAACCACAGCTCAAAAGATGCGACTTCCAGGGGGAAAACATGAGAATCAAATAAGACAGACACTCTTTATACCTTGTAGAACTAAGACAGACACTCTTTATACCTTGTAGAACTAAGACAGACACTCTTTATACCTTGTAGAACTAAGACAGACACTCTTTATAACTTGTAGAGCTAAGCTTCTCTTCACACGAGTTTGCAAGCCCTCTCTGGGGACATTTTGTCTTGACCATGTGGTTGCAAGCCTGTAACACTCTATGGTGTGTGTGTGTAAACAAAGGATGTTTTGTGTGCATGTATGTTCATGTGTATGAGTGTGTGTGTTGTGTGTTTGTATGTGCACTTTCACAGACAATAAGCCAATGTTTGCAGTCTTTGCCATCCCCATGAAGAAAGAGCAAGGTTGATTGTCATAAACAGTGATTTAATGAGTTATGTAATTTCTTAGTAAAGGGGCTTCCATCTCCTCATTATTTTTATTCTGTAAACACAACAAGTATAGGGATTGTCTGAGCAGCAAACTAAAGCTATGCGAAATGGAGTTTATATGTCCCTAGAGAACTTGAGAGGAATGGTATGTTACCTGCCTTTAGGGCTCAAGGCAAGAAAAAATCCACAACTTTTATTAACATTAATTTCCACAGAGAGACTACATATTCTATTCATATATATAACAAATTTATATGATATGCATACTGTCTATAAAATAGATTGATTATATAATATATAAATAGCATATATATTTATAAAATAACATTATAGATGATAGAGATGATAGATAGATGATAGATAGATAGATAGATAGATAGATAGATGATAGATAGATAGATAGATAGATAGATAGATAGATAGATAGATAGATAG
>NC_022023.1:5352832-5355602 GCF_000317375.1 Microtus ochrogaster
ATAGATGATAGATAGATAGATAGATAGATAGATAGATGATAGATAGATAGATAGATAGATAGATAGATAGATAGATAGATAGATAGATAGATAGAGGAGAGAGATTTTGTGTGGGTGTTTTCTTCCTATGATGTGACACCAGCCCTTAATCTGGCCTCCTCTGAACTGTTGGCTCTCTTTGACTTCAGTAGTAGAGGATGTACCTTGCTTGTCTGTAACCCAAGACAGAAAGATGACTTAAATTTTGAAATCTCTATATCAGGAAGTTTTCACAACAACTCAAGAAGTCACTATGCAATATCAACCCTTGACTGTGGACTTAAAACTCCCGGGAAGCAGCTTTCCTCCTGCACAGGGAGCGCATTCAGGTTTAAACTCAAATCTCTCCCTCTCCTTATGAGCAGCTGCGGGAATAATTCTATCCACATTCATTGCTTATAGATCAACCTTATATCTATATTTGCCACTCTTCTCTACTTGATTCCTCTCTTCTACTTCCTTGGATGTCTTCCCTAGTAAACAAGTGAGCCTAAACACTTGATAGAGATGTTTTTAGAAAATTTCATATTAGGACTGTGAAAATTATATTAAACTATCTTGCCGTTAAGCAAGGAAAAGAATTGGTATAATTCAAAGTGTCAGCATGACCCAGCTGGTGCTTGCCTTAAAAGACAACTCCACAGACACAAGTTTCTATGTATTTTAATCAAATTAAATTTTTAAAAAATGAAAAATGTATGGTAGACTCTTTCAACCTTGTCTCTAATATATTTTCACTCACTTTTCTACTTTGGTGGTAAGTGATTCAAGAAATAAAGAGTGTTGCTCTGAACCTTGAAATAATGTGCCACTTCGGTCTGACTAGGATGTACTACATAGTTCTATAATCCCAGTTCCCACTGACTCCCCTCTGCCTCGCACCGTGCCCCCGTGTCCGCTCTCTGTGCGCTCGCACCCAGTTCGTGAGCTTTGGGCAAGGGAGCTGGAGGTTAAAATACAGACAGACGCACACAGACAGAGAGACAGCGACAGGGGTCATCCTTGAATTCCCCAAGATTGTCCCCTTTATTGTGTCCAGGGGCAAATTATATAGAGATAGCCACGCCTTAGCCAAACCCACCAGAAACCACTCTCCTGCCATCAGGAACTCCTGAAGGTCTCATGCTCAGAGCAGCTGTAGGCACTCAGATCAGCGGATTACAGGAAATTCAGGATCTGGGATCTCACTGCTCCCAACACCCTTCCTCCCATCCTTTTTCCTTCCCTTCCCCACCCCATCCACTCCTCAGTAGGGGTAAGGCACATTGCTTTGGGGAAGGTCCACGACCCTCCCTACTATGTCTAGACTGATCAAGGTATCCATCAAAAGAGAACGGGTTCCCAAACAATACAAGCAGTAGGGGAAAATTCTGGTGCCACTGCCAGTGACCCTCAGTCTGCCCCAACCATACATTGCCATTCACAATGTGTCTAGTTTGGTCCTATTCTGGTTCCTTCCCTGTCCAGTTGGAGTTGGTGAGCTCCCATTGGCTAAGATAAACTGTTTCTGTGGGTGTCCCCATCATGATCTTGACCTTGTTGTTCATATTCTCTCTCCTCTCACTCTTCAACTGGACTTTTGTTATTGGCAGATGATATGATAATATACCTAAGTGACCCCACAAATTCTACAAGGGAACTCATAGAGCAGATAGACCTTCAGTGATGTGGCAGGGTACAAGATCAACTCAAAAAAAAATTGGTAGCCCTCCTATATACAAATGATAAAGAAGCTGAGAAAGAAAGCAGAGAAATATCACCATTCACAATAGCCACAAAAAACATAAAATACCTTGGGGTAATACTCACCAAAGAGGTGAAAAAGCTGTTCAAGAAGAACTTTAAGTTTTTGAAGAAAGAAATTAAAGAAGATACCAGAAAATCTAAATAACTTCTATTCCCTTGAATAGGTAGGACCAATATAATAAAAATGGCAATCCTACTAAAAGCAATTTACAGATTCAATGAAATCTCCATCAAAATCCCAACACAATTCTTTATAGACCTTGAAAGAACAATAATCAACTTCATATGGAAACCAAAAAAATTAGGATAGCCAAAAGAATCTGTACAATAAAAAAACTTCCGGAGGCATCACTATCCCTGACATAAAGATCTTATTGTAGGGCTACAGTAATATAAACAGCTTTGTATTGGCATAAAAACAGACAGGTTGACCAATGGAACAGAATTGAAGACCCAGATATTAATCCTCACACCTATGAATACCTGATTTTGAACAAAGAAGCTAAAATTATACAATGGGAAAAAGAAAGCCTTTCAACAAGTGGTGCTGACATAACTGGATATCAACATGTGGAAAATGAAAATAGATCCATATCTATTGCCATGCACAAAACTCAAATTTATTTCTTTATTTTAAAATGTAAACAATAATTGACTTAATACTAAGTGAATATATTCATGTTTAGAATTTTAGCCAGGTGGTGGTGGGTTAATCCCAGCACTCAGCAGAGGTGGGCAGATCTCTGTGAGTTCAAGGCCAGCCTGGTCTACAAGAACTAGTTCCAGGACAGGCTACAAAGTGACAGAAAAACCTTGTTTAGGGAAAAGAAGAAGAAGGAGGGGGAGGAGGAGGAGGAGGAGGAGCAGAAGAAGAAGAGGAAGAAGAAGAAGAAGAGGAAGAAGAAGAAGAAGAAGAAGAAGAAGAAGAAGAAGAAGAAGAAGAAGAAGAAGAAGAAGAAGAAGAAGAAGAAGAAGAAGGGAAGAA
>NC_022023.1:5355702-5369838 GCF_000317375.1 Microtus ochrogaster
AGAAGAAGAAGAAGAAGAAGAAGAAGAAGAAGAAGAAGAAGAAGAAGAAGAAGAAGAAGAAGAAGAAGAAGAAGAAGAAGAAGCAGCTTTAGACCTTTAACTTTCTGGATCCATTCATAATTGTCTCCTTTCCCCAATCAACTTCTTTTTCTTAAAGTCACCATTTCCCCTTCCTCAGCCTTCCTGAGTTCCCCCCAAGCCCCTATCATCCTATTCTAACTGTTCCACCCATAACCTCTATCACAGCTCCTTTGGCTGTTGACTGGCTTAATCCTAAATCTTCTACCACTCCATGGACTTCACTGTCAACACTCTTCAGCTGGAAATTTATACCCGCCTCATGCTTCCCTAGCATACATCCTCTGCTTCAGCTTATGTAGCACGGCATCAATTCTTCATCTTTAAATTTTTATTTTTCTGACTGATATTCCTTGTTTCACAGTGAAGGCTGTTAAAACCACAGCAGAAAGTGATATCTACGATAGAAAGACAGCTACCGCTGTGGGAACCCCTTTAGCCAATAGCCTTTGAGATAGCAGCCCGCTTGGCTGTGATCTCATCCTCTAAATGCTGATGTAAAGCACACACTTGCTTTCCCTTCTGGCTGTGGGATTCAGTTGCTGTTCTCCGATCATGCAGAGGACTGTGGTCTGGGAGTCTACCCCTAAATTACTAACCCTTTATTATGCTAAATTCTGAGCTAGTGTAGAATTTCTTTTTAGCATCCATCTTCAATCTACCATTCTGTTTTTGCTTGTAATATGGGAATCCATCACCACTGGATAATTTATGTTAATGCTAGAATAAGTCGAGGTACATAGTTGGCACTCAAAATCGGGCATGTGTTTTACATGGAAATATCAACTTTTTTGAAAAAGATGTGTATATATTTTTTAAGAAATTAGTAGTAATATTAAAGAAATCAGTGTGTATATATTTTTCAAGAAATTAGTAGTAATTTTTATATTATACCACATAATATGTGTAAATGTATAATTATAATCATCATCTATCTATCATATATCTTCTATTTATATAGTTATCCAGCTACTTATATCTCTACCATCTATTCTTCTTTCTCTTTTATTCTCTCATTCTCTTTCTCTCTTCTTATCTATTTTACCAGAAGAGAGAATTGATGAGGCGAAGCAGTGTGCTTCACGATGTTCTAACACTGGTCTATCTATGTCTCCTCCTAGTAGGGAACCCTCATGAAAATTACTTATTCTTTTCTTTGTAAAGGAAAGACAAGATTTTAAGACTCTCAGAATATATTACTTGGGAATTTGCGATTACAGTAAAAGAAATATGCAGGCATATAAATGTTTTTCATACATTGGAAATTCAACAGCAAACTTTGACTCATAAAAGACAGATATTGAACTTATTTTTATAAAAGAGAGAAAGATGGGTATTTATAAATAAAAGAAAAAAAAAGAGCCACAAAGAAGAGGAGGCACCAAACAAAAACGCCTTCAAAAATCACAAGTTTGATGTGTGTCTTCAGTTGTCCCTCAAAATCTGACTGCCAGATTTTCATGTAAATGTTGTAATTTTGTTATTCAAAATTACATCTAGCTGTGTGTGTGCTCATCTCCATGTGTCTGTGTACATGTATGCAGGAGCATAATGTACACTGGTGCTTTGATGCAAGGGTGGAGGTCAGAAAAAAACACTTAGGGATGATTCTTGCCTTCATCCTTTTCAGAGACAGAGAGTATCTGGTTTATTACTGTCTATACCAGGTTAACTGCCCCGTGAGCTTGCATGAATTATCCTGACCTCACTTTCCATCTCATCATAGAACACTGTGATTACAGATTCATAATACATGCTGGATGTGGGCGTTAGGATTCAAACGTAAATCCAAGCACTTTCACAGCAAGCACGCAAGCCCCTGAGTCATCTCCTCCGTCCTAAAATGTTCCTTTCTAATAGCTTTCGTGCTTGGCTCAATGACTCAAAGTCACATCACCTGGATTCCAAACACACTTCCTTACGTTTTTCATTTTTCATCTAAAAAGATTTGATGCCGTTTATAGCATCACCTTTTCTTCTGGCCATTTATTTTTCAGTTGGTGACAAGCTCTTGCTAAATCTGTAAATGAGCTCAGAGAATACCTTCCTTTAGCAGGACTTTTTATCTTCTTGCTTGTGCTCTCGCTTCATGCTGGGATGGCTTGTGCCCTGTCTACACGCTATTTTTCTTCTCAAGCAAGCTCTGCAAGAGACTGAAGGAACAATTTTAAAAGACAAAGCAGAATCACTTTTGATTTATAGGAAGCCTTTGACTAAATTTAATCATCACAATATTTCCATGAACAAATGCCTGCTGTCTGCCAGGTCCCACACTGGGTCTTTTAACCATGTTAAGAGCTATGTCTCCCCGAAATTCATATGTTGGAATCTGAGGCTCAGAATGTGCAAATGTGTTGGTATTTGAGGATGGCACTCGAAGGCAGATTTGGCCTTAGTGTAGCCTGACTTAAAAGTCTTTAACAGACAAAAAAGGAAAAAGCACGGAGGGAGCACCACGGAAAGGAAGTGGTAAAAACAACGTCTCTGCAGTCCTAGGGGAGGACCTCACAATATGCTAAAGACACTGATGACTCCAGCGGGTACTTTGAGCCTCCAAAAATGTGAAGAAACCGATTTTTATTGCTTTTCAAACAGACTGTGGTACTTAGCTATGAACAGCTTAGGAAAAAAATGGTTGTGCATAATTGGAAATCCTGTGGGAAACAAGTATATATATCACCATCTCGGTTTTACAGCAAGTGAGAAATTGGAGAGATGGCTCAGTGGTTGAGAGCCTAGGTTGCTCTTCCAGGGCACCCAGGTGCCCTTCCCAGCATCTACATGGCAGATCATGACCATCTGCAATTCTAGTTTAAGGGAACTTGATGCCTTTTCATAGCCTCTATGTGTACAAGACATGCATATGATACACAACATACGTGCAGGCAAAATACATAAAATGAATGTTTTCTTTAAAAAATTAGAAAAAAATAAAAGCAAAGTTTATATATATATATATATATATATATATATATATTTGATAGCATGTCATTCAAAGTAGAAAGCTAACATCTGATTGATGTGATAAAATAAAAACAAGAAGTAAATAACCTGAACCAATCAACTTAATGTATAATTCTCCTGAATTAAATACATTTTTTTCTCAACATTATTTATTAAATTTATCTTGTGTATTTTGTGCCAAACATTACAGTTTCACCAGAAATGAATGAATATTGCTTCAGTCCCTATGGTGGCCTTTGGTCTTTGAGAGAAGATGACTTTGGATGCCCTCAGATATATATTTATTTAATAAATACATTTGCTTTATTGATCTCATGGCTTTGCCTAGCTGGTAGTTCCTAGGTTGGCTCTTCTGAGGATTAAAGTGGCCCTTACAAATATAAAGAGAACTCAAACAAGACTTGAAACTTGACAATATTCTGTCTTGATGGAACTAGTGCCTGCCAATCATGATAACACAGACCAACAGGTGCTGTTGTTTAGTCCTGAGCTTGACAAATAGACAGAGTACTACAGGCAGGAGCACTGAGGTAATCCCAAGCCAACTCTAATTTTCATCCTGACTACCCATTCTTGACTTGTTATTTCACGGGAAAAAAAAAACAAAAAACAAAAAACAAAAAAAACGAAACGTGACTTTTAACAAGTTACCTGTAAATATTGAAAACAGTGTCAATCTTGATTGTAATGGTATTGTTTTTGCATTTTAACAACTAAAGCTTGCCTTAATATCAAAGTATAGAGCTAAGCCACTACAGGCCAGGCAGTGGTGGCACACACCTTTAATCCCAGGACGCTGGAGACAGAGGCAGATGGATCTCGGTTAGTTCAAGGTTTCCCTGGTCTCTGCGATATTGATCCACTCTGAAAGAAAAACAGAGTTCACGCAAAGATGATCCTAGCATTTTGAATTGCATGCTTTTAATCCCAGCACTGCGGAGGTGGAGACAGGAGGGATAGGGCTGGGTGGAGACAGGAGCTCAATGCAGTCTGAGCAGAAGTCACTCTGAGGACCAGATCGCCCTATGGTCTGTGCATTGGTAGAGGTAAGAACTCTAGTAACTGGCTGCTTTGCTTCTCTGATCCTTCAGTTTTCACTCTGATAGCTGACTCCAAGTTTTTATTGCTAAGAACAATTAGAATTCATGTTACACCTGATATAGACTCATTGGAAACTTTGGCTTCTAGTTACCCATTTAGTTTTAATCTGAACTAATATTATTATCCTGTTCTTCCTCAGGACAAAATATCAAGGTAAATGAGGTAATTTTTGCCACTGGGTTCTGAACTCTGTAGGAGAAAAAAGGCTAAAATAAATTTATAGTCACATTATATTTTCTTTAATAAATATTTGATTGGATGTGCATAGTATCAAGATGATTTCTTAAGAGATTTAGAAGTAGAGCCGAGAAAAGAATCTACGCTTCAAACCGTCACAATCCCAGAAGATAGGTTAAGAATTGTAATAAATAACTTGACCCATTTCCGATTTTAAGGGCAGGCATAAAATTACCATTCATATGCAAGAAAACGTTTTCCCCATAGTACATCTGAGCGGCATTACTGTCAAGCCTCCTACTTATTTAGAAATACCTCTAAGTTGAATTAAGTGAGCATGAAAGAATCTCAGACATGTGCAAAATATACAACTATTAAGCTGTTCATGTTCCCATGTCCTTGGTAAATGCTTTATAAAGCTATCCAAGAAGCCACACTGTGAACCAAGGAAAAGCTTTGGATCCAAAAAAACATGAGATTTATTATTTTCTTCTAATTATGATCCAAGCCAAACTACCTAACTTCTCTGTGCTGTTAGTCTGCCCCCTCATGAGTGGGAATATTACTTGTTTAGCCTGATGATTGGCTGTGAACAGTGCTAAGTATTAAGCTGGCGATATTCCTCAGTGAATCGAAACATTGGCTGCACTCCCAGAGGACCCAGGTTTGATTTCCGGCACCAGCATGGTGGTTTCCAACCATTTACTTCTCAAGTTCCAGGAGATTAGATACCCTCTTCAGGCTTCAGTGAGACCAGGCCATGCAGATGCAACATAGACGTATACGCAGGCAAAACTAGTCACATAAATAAAATTCAAATAAATAAATAAATAAATAGAACACATTGGGATCCAGTCACAAACTGAATTCTAGAAAGCAAATGCCAAATGTTATATGTGGCTGTGATATAAAATGTATATCAAACAGACACAGCAATAAAATAAATTTAAGGATATTAAAGATGCATTGAAAGTTATATATGTTATCTGCTTTTTATCCGTGGTGGCTTCCTAAAGAATAGATGCTAGTAATACTAAAACGAGAAACCTGGAAACCAGAGAAGCTCAGGCTGGGCAAGTACAGTGGCTCTCTCTGAAATTGCAGGCAAAGGACTCTGTCCTTGCTGTTCTCAATATGTGGCCAAGCAAATTATTTTTTTAAAAAAAAACATTTTACTCAGTTTACAAATTTTAGCCATTTGTGTTAAATAGTGGTGATGATATTTGTTTCTTTCTTACATGTCAATGTGTCAGCCTATTAATATTTTATATAGAACTTGTCTTCTTGGAGCTGGATCATAGAAACCACTAGCCTGGGGATAGAAATGATTTTTGAGAAATCAAAGACAGCAACTAGTTTTTACATGTTTGTTCTCCAATATAAATTTTCCTTTGAATCATGTACTCTCCTTCAGATCTCTGTGATGAGTTAGCAGGCACAGCTAAAGAGTATTGGCCAGCATTCCGGCTAGCGTTGTAGGCTCGGGAAATGCGGCATGGTACTTTAGGTAAAGGTCGTGGATAACTCCCCTGGGGACGAGACTGCTAATAACCAGGACTCCGCAAATCAGTTGTGAGTGAGAGGTAACCCACTTAGTGGCACTTCCTTTAGCTACTTTCCTCCATGTGACTTTGGTTTTCTGTCTCTCCCTTCCAGTGACTTGCATTTGACTTACCTTGTTCTAACTTTCTGGCTGGGTTTTCTAATCCGGTCGTCTTCATGGATTGGTTTATTTTCTGCCAACTCTCAAGTTCATTTTTGGCTTGTGGGCTCGTTTTGATGTTGTTTTTCTCCGTGTTTCTGCACTATAGGCTGAACTTAAATATACGGATGTATCTGTGAGGCAGCCATTATTTTGTGTCTCTCCGAGTTTTCTATGGGCAACACGTTTCATAAATTCTAGGGTATATGTTTTGATTTTGTATTATGACTGAAATGAAGATGCATCTCGTATGGATGGCAGGAATGGGCTTCACTGCTGCCTTTTGATGAATAGAGCAGCCCTATGCGCTGAGCTCAGAGCTTCTTCCTTTCAAGATGGGTAGCCTGCCAGTGGTTCTCAGGTGTTGTGAGGGTTCTAGCGCCACCTACAGGAATCTGCTGCACACATCATCCCTGCCTTTCCATCCGCTCAAAGCATCCCAGGCAATTAATTCTACAGGGAAGCTGCCACCAGGCGTCTGAGGTAGACATGCAGGGGAAGTCTCCTGTTCCGTTCGCCTAAAAGCCTGTGTTTTGTTTCCCATCCCATGTGTTTCATTTCAGTTTCTATTACAAGTGCTTTGAAAACCACAGTTACACTTTTAAAAAATACGACACCTAGAATATTATCCTTGCCTTTTAAGTTCCCTGCTTAAAACGTTATTCTCTCCTTTTTTTGAATCATTTCCATTATAAATAATGAGGTTATCAGTGTTTAATTCCCCTCCATATACACATACCACACACAGAGACACACACAAACACACACAGGGAAAGGGAGAGAGGGAGAGGGAGAAGGAGAGGGAGAGGGAGAGAGAGAGAGAGAGAGAGAGAGAGAGAGAGAGAGAGAGAGAGAGAGAGAGATTCTTTAGCTCATAAGTAAAGATGTGAATTGTCAGACCACAGTGTTCTCTATCTAATTATCTCTCCTGAGGACTTTGGTTCTAACTCCAGGAGAAGAACATTTGACCTCCTACTTCCTGCCCCTAAGAGTCTTTTCTCTAGCAGATATGGAACCTGTACCTAATGTTGGCTAATAGTATTCTACCAAGTGGCACTTGAGGAAGTCTATGAAAATATTCTATTGAATTGGATTCTCAGTGTTGCCTTTTGCATTATTCCCCTGAGGTTCAAACAAAGAGCCATCTAAAAAGAATTAAGACACACTCAGAGAGGGCAGAGGCAAGATGGCTCCTTCCAGACAAAAAGTAACAAGGCAGGGCAGAGATAAGAGACTCTCCACCAATGCAGAGCCCTCTCAAGACTGGAAGAGGCTCTCCAGCTGGAAAGCTCTTGAACTAAATCAGACAGCAAAAGGTCACGACTGACATAAAGGGAATCTATTCTAACATCATCTTTTAAAAAACATTTCTTAGTCTTAATAAGAAACCACTTCAAACCTCTTAGCAACTAACTCAGTTTCAAGTGTAAATTGAAGAAAGAGTCAGAAACACTCTTTGGACCTTAAGTTCTTAGTTTTGAATTTTATCAACTTACTTTTTAATGTATAGAGAGTCTTGGGATTTTAATTTTAAGTTTCAATTAATTTTTGAACAGAGGTAAAAAGAAGATTCATAAACATTAGAGGAACATTTTGATACATTACACTGAGGAGTGCTTGAATAAGGTAAAACATGAACTCTGAAAGTGTTTAGAGTTCAATTTTTGGTGCTTATTAATTGAAGACTATATTATGTTTCAAAACACTACATATTTTTAAGACTTTTAATCTAAAAATATTTCTCTTATTTTTGACATTACAGTATAATTGTATCTCTTTCCCTTTGCCTTTTCTTCCTCCAAGATAAAACATAAAAATATATGCTGATGTTAGTATTGAGAAGGATTTGGAGTTAGAAATATTTGATTCAAAAGAAAATAGTTATACGATCATTGCAACAATAAACCTAAAATTACAAAGAGTCTCAACTTTGATTACCAGTGCAACAATACAGACAGAAGAACACTGGACACATATGAAATATACTAATTACATGTGCTGACCCATTTTAAACATAGATTCCACAGGGAAAATTGAAGGAAAGGGATTTTCTAACAGTTTTCTGCAATATTTTGACATAAATAATTTCCTTCATGATGGTTCAATGTATGGATAATGCAATTTGTCAGGAATACAAATTTATTGGCCAAAATCTAGAAATTAGAAGTACTTATCAAAATAATAGATACATTATATAAGCAGTTAGTGTGCACAACAGCAAGAAATTATTTCAGTGAAAATTATCACAACAGGGCTAGTTTTTCAGTCATAGACATTTCAGTAGTTGAAGACATACTTTACTTTTGCCAAAATGGGTCTAGATAGAGGCGTGCAATATTGGAGTGGCAAAATATCTAAGAAAATACTTTTCCTTTCTTGTAAAACTTCTATGTTTGAGCCCAAGTCAAGGATGCTATTGGCCCGAGAGAAGAAAAAACTGGACCATTGGAGCATGTTGTCTGGACTCTGAATATCAAAGCTGCCGCGCACCGCACGCCGGTGTTTGCTCTCGGTATGCTATTACCCAGTTCACGAGTTTCGGGCAAGGGGGCTGGAGGTTAAAATACACAAACAGACACAGACAGAGAGACAGAGACACGGGTCATCCTTGAATTCCCCAAGAATGCCCCCTTTATTGTGTTCAGGGGTTATATAGAGATAGCCACGCCCCAGCCAAACCCACTAGAACCCACTCTCCTGCCATCAGGAATTCCTGAAGGTCTCCTGCTCAGAAAAGCTGTAGGCACTCAGATCACGGGATTACTAGAAATTCAGGATCTGGGGTCTCACTGCTCCCAACACAGGAACACAGATTAATATCTGCATCGGGCATCATCCTGTCATTCTTTTCCCTCACGGCCTGCCCTCGCCCCTGGCGTGCACTTAAATCTAAAATAAGATTCTCCAATGAGGCCTTACGTCTTATATGTTAGGGCAGTCAGAACGGCAGTCAGTATGGCTTTGCTGAAGTAGACAGATGCTGGGCGGGGAGTCCTATGAGTTCACTCTTCCCTTGGTGACATTTTGAGGGACCCAAATGCAGTTTTCTCAAGAGTCAGAGGAAATGTTTCTCTGAAGGCATGGAAAATAAAGAAGTGAGAGTTGAGAAAAGCAAAGCACATTTTCCTGATCTTTACTAAAATGTGTGTTTTCTCAGGGGGTTATGCCTTTTAGCGCTTGCAGGTGTTAGCCAGTGACAGACTGCAGACACCAGACAGCGATGATCCATTAGCAGGAAAGCAAGCTGTACAGGAGCCGCGATGGAGTGATGGGTGGAACGGGTCATCGCATACCATTCACAGCCTTTCCAAAGCAGAGGAAAACTCAAGATGTGAGATCATTTGCGAAGACATATTTCTTGAATAAAAGCTTCATATCAAACAATCTATCAGGCCGGGCGGTGGTGGCACACGCCTTTAATCCCAGCACTCGGGAGGCAAAGGCAGCCGGATCTCTGTGAGTTCGAGGCCAGCCTGGTCTACAAGAGCTAGTTCCAGGACAGGCTCCAAAGCTACAGAGAAACTCTGTCTCGAAAAATAAAAAAATAAAAAAAACAATCTATCAGTTTATTTACAAAATAATGTATTCTCACTGTAACACGGACATTTCGAAATACATATAGATACAAAAAACCCCACAAAATATATATTTTGCTAGATGTCCCAGCTGTGTGGAAGAGAGACCTGATAGAATACTGATTTTAAATATGGCATCATGTCTTCTGTAAAGAGGGACAAATTGATCTCTTCCTTTCCTATTTCTTTCACTTTTATGTTTCCCTCGTTCCATCAGTAATTTATCACTGCAAAAGAATGCCTAGTAAACAACTTAAAAAGATAAAGATGTACTCTTGCTTAGTGGATCAGAAGTTTTAGTACGCTAGGTGCTGGGTAGATCTGCTTGGAGTCTCGGCCTGGGAAGTAATACTACGGCGAAGGGCGTCGTGGAAGAAAGCTTGCCTGCCTCATGAATGTTAGGAAGCAGAGAAGAGACTGAAAGTACGATGTGACGTACCCTCTTCGGGCCCCAGCCCCTGGTTTCCACAGTTTCATACTCACGTTCTCAGATTACATCACCCTCACAGCCACTCCTTCCTCAGAGCTCCAACACTGAACCTCATTACAGACCAAGTGTTTCCCACACGGACTTTTTATGGAAGAACATTTCCTATCCAGTTACAACCCACGTTTTCATGTGATTTCATGTCTATTTTTTTTTCTGTTTGTTTTGAGAGTAAATAAAAAGATGCTTTTATTCCAGTGATTTTATGATTATTTCTAAATCACTAAAAAATAAAATAAAATTTCTAAACTATTTAGTAGATTCTTTGTGGTATTTTAGGGGAAATCCAGCAAAATGATGATTTTATTTCATATAATGGACTTTGGAATGTTCAACTCAAATAGGGTGTCTTTATTACTCTCCTCCTCTAATATCTTTGTGGAAAACGAGGCAGAAATATTAGAGGCAGAAGTGATAGAAGATGGAAAAGTATGTTTTCCAGACGCATAAGGCAGAGGCACACATAAACGTTCATCAACTGACTGTCATAGCTTACATGAAACCTGTATAAAAACAAGCCAGAGGTACTATCTGGGGACATCTCCCTGGACACCTGCGAGCCCTTCTAGAGGAGCTCACCAAGGCCAGCTGGACTGGGACTGAATAAGCATGGGATGAAACCGGATTTTCTGAATGTGGCAGACAATGAAGGCTGATGAGAAGCCAAGGACAATGGCACTAGGTTTCGATCCTAACACATGAACTGGCTTTGTGCGAGCCTAGCCTGTTTGGAAGCTCACCTTCCTGGACCTGGACAGAAGTGGGAGGACCTTGGACTTCCCTAAGGGCAGGGAATCTGGACTGCTCTTCAGTCTCAGAGAGGGAGGGAGAATGGAGTGGGGGGAGGGGGAGAGGAGTGGGGAGAGGGGGGTGGGAGTGGAGGAGAGGGCGATGTGTGGGAGGAGGGGGAGGGAAATGGGAAACGGGGAGGAGGCGGAAATTTTTTTCAACAACTAAAAAAAAATAATAATAATAAAAAGCCAGAAAGTGTTCAAGCATGGAGGATATAGAGGGAGCATGACGTTCCACCCACGTGAAGGGACTATTGGAATGGACAGCCTCTGGGAGAGAGATAGTCAGTTGTCTTCAATGGAGTCAGAGTGGGTTTATCAAGCACATTCCAGGGGAGGACCCATGCTCAGTAATAGTTATCCAACACAAATTGGATTCCTTGGTTTTTTATTCATAAATTTGTTTTATGAGTTAGAGAGAACATAAAGTTGTAGAGGGTTCCTAAAAGCAGCTGGATACGATCAAACCCACATTATCTGAACTTTCCAAAGAATAAATTAAAACATTAAAAATGAAAACTATTCAAAAAATTACTTAATAATATTATTATATTTATTTTTAAAGAAGACATAATTCTTTATAGGAGTAAGATTTACATAATAGTGTAAAAAAAGTGATAATAGTAGTATCACTTTATGCTGAACTAATATTTTTCTATGGAAAGAACAGTTTGTACTTGTTGTTTACATAATCAAAAATCAAGTAAATAAACCCTTGTGCTTAAATTACGCCAGCCTGTTCCTGGCTATTCTTTATGTCTGCATACACAACATCTGTCCTCTTTTCTGGTAATGTTTCTTCATTAGCACTAAATGAGTTGTGGATGGAGAACAAGTCTTAGGCTGGCTAGGCAGAGCATCCTTTTCAAGCCAAATTAATTTCATTAGTATAGTTTCATTTCTGTAAAAATTATGCTTCATACAATTTGTAGGCTTTTAGTAATTATCATATTCCAACCTTTGGCACAGCTGAATATATATCACCACAAAACTATTACCATTTATATAATGTTATTATCTTGAATTTATAAATGTGAAGATAAAAGTAAACTGAAGCATTACCCAGTTTAATATAATGGGAAAAATGTGAGAACCCTTACTTTGAAAACACCAACAGGATATGAAGCCTCTTCTAATCATCTTATCAGCATTACACATTGACTTAAATGCTTCATAATTTGCACAAGGCAATGGTGTCTAAACTTCCTTTTAGCATTTTGAACCACTATAAGGAGATACATATTGCCACTTTGAAGGTCAGACTTCTTATAGAAAGATTATCAAAGCAAATTGTTTTTGTTTGAAGCATGCTAATATAGGATCACTTGAGATCATAAATCAATCTAATTGCATAATTGATATTAATGAGTTATAGTGATTGCAGTAGCAATACTTCTTAGGTGGGCCCATTAATAATAACAGAATAATGGTAAACACTTTTCAGAGGCTATGTCAATTAATTTAAGCTGAATACAATGCAAAACATTTATAACCTGAGTTCTTTAACATGACTTAATTTCTCCTAATCATGAACAAATATTAAATTAACAATGAGATAAACATGTTGAACAGAATATATTTCAAACAAACATCATTTTGTATTCCCTGAGATCCTTTCTACTCCATACAACAATTACTTCATTCTGCAATAAATATTTTACATAGCTTAAATTATTTAACTTTGCAATCACTATTTTATACAGCTTGCCAATTAAATGTTTCCATGGAAATTGGTCAGCATTCAGAATGATGGAGATGGGAAAAGAAAAGCAAGAAAGTGTAAAATCAAGTGAAAAAACAGACCAAATATTTTGAATTCTGCTCAGTATTTTTGCTATGTACTTTGGACATGATCAGCCAAGCCTCAGCATGCCCATTTCTACCTCAGCAAGAGTAACTCTGTTACCTCAGAGGAAACAATATAGTAAGAGACTTTCAATCTGCAAAAAAAGTAGAAAGAAGGATCAAAAATTATTTCTAAGAATCTCTAAAGGTCATTGCCGTAGAAAATACAGAGCACCTGAATATTATGCACAGAAATGGCCTTTAGAAGATGAGAATACATCCAATTAAGTCTTTGCTAGATGTCACCTAAACTTGCATATTGGGGCACATGGTAGACTTTGCAGAAATTATGAATAAGTTCGAATTTTCTACCGAGGAAAATCCAATAGCGATAGATAGATAGATAGATAGATAGATAGATAGATAGATAGATAGATAGATAGATAGATTATAGATATAGACATAGACACAAATATAGATATAGATAGATATACATATATATAATTTTTAGGATGTCAGATTTTTTTAAATATATTTTGTACTTCTCAAGTTCAATATTTCTCTCACAGTGCAAATATTAGTGTATTAGCTGTGGCATCTGGTGACGAGTTGTGTACCTTACTGGGTATTGCTTTGTTAATATTATATAGGTAGACTCATGGACCTTTTTGTGTATTATTTCTCAAAGGAAACTCAACAAAACCACTATACACCTTTCCAAGTAGCACACAAATGTTTATCCGTTTATTCTTCAAATGAAGTCATCATCATAAGATGAAACAACAAGCTTTCTATCAATGGGAAGTAAGTATCGATGTAATTTCTTTTATTGTTTCATGTTGTGATTTATTAAGCAGGCAATTTTTCAATTAGATGCAATTAAGATTTGATTCTTTGAGGGACCTATTGTCTATTTCCAATTTAGGCGTGAAATTGGATATTGAAAGTAATTTTTTAGTGGGATGCAAGTAAAGGTTTTTGAAGAAGTAGCACTGTAATATAATGCAAAGCTTGATAAGTGAATTTATACATGTGTATAGAAACATATAAATTTATACACACACATACATATATAAACACTCATATGGGTATATACTTGATAATAAAAGCAATGGTTGTCGTGGTTATATATTCATACATATGTATAATGTACTTTGATAATATTTACCACATGACTTTGATTGGAACCTAAGTATATTCATATATATTAAAAAGTAAATCAATAGTAAAAGTTATATGACTGTGATTAATATGATTAACAGTTAAATGTATCTATGAACATGATTAAGAAGATTTTCAAGGTTTTTTTACTTAAAACTAGAAATGGAAAATTATGTTAAAGGTGTTGAAAATAAATGCTAAAACTAATCTGTTGATTCTATGGTGATATGCAAGATATTCGTCAGTGTTGCTATAGGATAGGGTCATTTCAGGTTCCCTATCCTCAGCTGCCCAAGGAACTAACTGGGGACATCG
>NC_022023.1:5371147-5383317 GCF_000317375.1 Microtus ochrogaster
AGGAGTAGGGGGAGGGGGAGAAGGGTGGGAGGAGGGGGAGGGAAATGGGAGGCTGGGAGGAGGCGGAAACTTGTTTTTTTCCTTTTCTCAATAAAAAAAAAAAAACTAATCTGTTGAGGAGCACCTAGATTGTTTTCAACTTCTAACTATTCAGAATAGGGTAAAAATAGACTTGGTGGAGGAATTATCTTTAGAGAAGGATGAAGCATCCTTTGAGTATATGCCCAGGACTGGTATAGCTGGATCTTGATGTAGATTGATTACCGTATTTCTCGTGAACTGCCACAATGATTTCTATGGTGGCTGTACAATTTTGCACCCAAATCATCAATGAATGATTGCTCCACTTATTCAACATCTTAGACAGCATATGTTGTCACTTATATTGTTCTTAGACATTTGATGGGTCTCAGATGAAACCTCAAAGTAGTTTGATTTGCATTTTCATGGTGGCTATGAATGTTCCACATTTCTTTAATTATTTCTCAGCCATTTGATTTTCCCCTTTGAGGATTTTATTTTGATCTGTACCCTAGTCTTAATTGTAGTAATTGGATATACTATATAGAGAATAGATATATAGTATCTATATATCTATCCACCCATGGATAGTTAGAGAGAGAGAGATCATATATATGATATATATCATAGATATAGATAGAGAGATAGATATAGATATATAGATATATCATTTTATTTATATATATATGTATATACTTTATGAAGGATTTTTTTAATATATTTTTTATATTTTGGCTGTTACTCCTCTACCAGATATGGAGTTGGTAAAAAATCTTTTCACTTTCTGTGGACACTAAGAGTAGAGTATGAGAAAGCTGTAATTAGGAAATATTGTATAAGAAAACTATATTTTTTTAATAAAAGGGGTAAATTAACCTAATTCTAAAAGAAAGCCTGAATAGAACTGCTATCAGAGCTGCAAAATTGAGAACTAAAGTACAGTTCATGTTTCCATCTTATCAAACTTAGTATTGGATTTGAACTCAAGTACTTTGTGGTACATAGTATTTTCTTTAATCACAGAAATCCAAATATAGAGGCTGGAGAGATGGCTTCATGGTTAAGAACACTTAGTGCTCTTTTGTGTTTCACTTCTCAGAACTCTCATCTAATAGCCTGTAACTCGAATTTCTGGGAATTAAATGCTCTGTTCTGGCCTCCAAGAACTCCTGCATACTCTCTGTATACATACAGAATGTGGCTTATTCACTTTCAATATTTTTACAAATTTAAATTTATAATTTAATAATATAGAAAGGTAAACCATGTCTCCTGGTTTGTTTGAGAATGGCAAAGCAGACATTGTTCTTTTATTAACGTATTATTTGACAGTTTCACACATGGACACAAAACATAACCACACTCATTTTTCTGCCCTTGCTTGTCCACATCAACTTGACTCCTACCCAACAAATGTCAATCGACATTCATGGATTTTGGTTTGCTTTGGTTTATAGTTTTTGACTCTGTGTGTAATAGGTGTGGATACAGATGCTGAAGAATGGGTAACTCTCAAGACAACTGAAGACAGTGACATTTATTTTTTAACCAGTATATCTGACACCATTGAGTCATTCATTTCCCCATTCCACTAGTTGCTTTATGAGTTTCCAATTGTTGTTGACTTGTCTTTTGTCACATATATGAGAACAAAAGATTTATATCAGAAAGTGGCAACTTCTGACACCTTAGTACCTATGACATGAAGAGGGCTGGGGGTAAGGACTCTGGGCATCAGACATAATCACAGCCTAGACCTGGCATCATTTTTCTACCTCAAAAAAAAAAAAAACAATATACGCCCAAATAATTCACTTTTAATCTTTAAAATTTTGATGGAACTGAAGCTATTTTCATTCCTCTACAGTATTATTTGCCTGATGTTTGTCATTTTTTAAAAAAATTCTGGGTGTTTTTTTTTTCTTTTCCAGTTAACCCCCAAGGATTAGTTTGAGAGCTGTCAAAGAAAAATCAAATGAGTAATATAAACCAATTTTGAGAGATGTGCTTTCCTGGTCTCAATAGTCCAGAGGCCTTCAAAAACAAAACTCTTCCCTAGACACAGTGCAAACACATGAAAGATCCACACACCATTTTTATCAAGCTGTGCACTCTTACACAAACTTCCACTTTGCTTCTTTTATGTAAATGTGAAATCTCTCCCCATCTTGAATACCTTGGGTTCATTTGATTTTGGTTTTTAGTCTCCTTTACTGAGTGGGGATGTTATGTTTTGTTTTGTTTTTTTCTTCTTGCAGGGTTATATATGTGCTTAGAATTTCTTGTTTCCTACTCTAGAGCCTCCCTGATCTTTCCTCTCATCCTTTTCCTCCCACGAGTTTGCTAGAAGCCTGTGGCAAATCTGTACAGAAAGCTTATGCTGGTGTACTTAAGTTTCAACTCTCCAACCCTTACCTGCCTGTGTCCTCCCAGGCCCTCAAATTTGCCTGAGGTTTCACCATGCTTTCTTCACAAGTTGCCAGCTCTTACGTGAGCTCAGAGCAACTCCACTTTGTATATAGTAAGGTGTCGGTAAGACGCAGAGTGAGGCCCCAAATGACATCTCCTGGACTCTGCTGTCTTCAACGCGTGTTATATTTGTGAAATTAAGGCTGTATTTGAAACTTTTTGAGCCTCTCTTTCTGACATATTACAAATGCGAAAATAACCCTTTCTACTTCCTGAAGTTTTCTGAGAATTATATGAAATGAAACATAATACTGTTCAAGCTTACCAACACTTTTAAATAAAAATCCTGTTTTCTGAGCTTATGATTTTTACCAAAATAATTTCAAATCTTTTGGTACAGAATAAAGTTAAAATACATCTGTGTAATTGGTAAATTAACTTTATATTTATATTTTGAAAAGAAGACATGGACTGAAAAAGTAAAGTAACTTGATCATATGTATACAGTCTCTGTCACAAATTATGGGGCTAAGCACAAACGAAACCTTTTGTTTTGACCTCACGTTAAATCTCCTAAAGTTTTAATGTTTTCTTTCCAGTGTGTTTTGTCACAGGAAAATGCATGTGACTATGTGGTATGTACATATATTCACACATGTATAGACAGATAGAAAGATAGAGAGATTTTGTATACACTTGTGTTTCACCTACATATCTATGTCTATGTCTATCCATAGCCACACATCTTTTTTTCTTTTTCTGAGACAGGCCTTTTATGGAGCACTGGATATCTAGGTACTCAATATATGTATTAATCTGACCTTGCATCTGTGGGGATATTTCTGCTTCTGCCGCTGATTTCTAGGATTAAAGACCTGTGTTACTACGCAGTCCTATTATTAGGTGGTTTATTTGGTAGCATATTGTGCTACATACTTTTATGTCAACCTAACCAGCTAAAATTACCTGAGAGGAGGGAGACTCAATTAAGAAGATGCTTCCATAAGATCTGACCAAGTCGAGCCTGTAGGGCCTTTTTTCTTAATTAGTGATGGATGGAGAGGGTCTGACCCATTGTAGGGACTGCCATCCTTGGACTGGAGATCCTGGGTTTTCTAAGAAAGCAGGCTGAGCAAGTCATGTGGAGCAAGCCTACCTCCAGGTTCTTACCCTGTTTGAC
This sequence comes from Microtus ochrogaster, assembly GCF_000317375.1. Lineage (NCBI taxonomy): Eukaryota > Metazoa > Chordata > Mammalia > Rodentia > Cricetidae > Microtus > Microtus ochrogaster. The sequence goes on from NC_022023.1 coordinate 5,374,758, forward strand.
TTCCTGTGCTGACTTCCTGCAGGGGTGGTTTATGGTATGGAAGTATACATCAAATATGTCCTTTCCTACCCATGCTGCATTTTCGCCATGCTGTTTCACTGAAGCAATCAAAACTGTAACTAAGACACATGTAATACATACCCCCCAATTGCATATAAACTCTGTTGAAAAAACTTCTACGTGTGTATATATTTAGAAAACATCTACAGTAGTGGGTTTCCATAAGACTTTTTCGAAAGGTCTTTAATGTTAGGTAACCTTCTCTACATTCCCTCCTTTATTCTGCCCACCCCTCCACACTTATTTCTATTGTTCAAATTCCTTTTCATCCCTTTATCATACTCTGTTCTAATTTCATGTTCTTAGATGATTTCCCCTCCCTGCTTGGTCCCTTATAAATTACTGCACCTCTGCTGCTATTCTAAATGAAGCTTGTATATGTACATCATAAGGGCTAACATCCACACATGACGAAAGGCATACACTGTCTTTCTAAGTCTGAGATACCTCTCTCAGGATGATGATTCTTAGATCCATCCATTTACCTCCAAATTTTGAAGTTCTGAGCAGTTAAACAATATTCCGTTGTGCAAGTATATCACATTTTCATCATTCAGTCATCGTGGATGAACATCTCCTTAGAACTGAATATTTTCCAAGACCCATTTTGCAACTTTTAATAAATTAATTTTGGATATGTGCTCTGGAAGTGAATTCCAGTAGGAAAATCCCACCATGGGCACTCTCCACTTTCATAGAGTTACCACAGCATGTGCCACTGATTCCTGCTTTTCTGTGTCGCATATGACTAGTTCTTTCCTAGACCACTCTCAATAAACAACAGAAACCTCCACACTTGCTAGTGTGTTCGACATGCTATGTGATCAAGATTCGGTCTTAAGGTAGGAAATGACAATGGTTGTTCATGCTGAGTGAATAAACTCCTCTTTCCTATCTGATCCAGGCAGCATTCCAGAGCAGAGGTCACAATCAGTTTAGTGTGGTCATTTGTCCATGCCTCAAGGTAAGCCTGAGAATTGCTTGATTCTTCTCTACTATCCTAGTTGACACAAGTAGAATTCATCTGATTGTTGCACACACACAGACTAACCATGCATGGCCCAGCAGCCTGGAAGGTTATGTACAAGCCTAGATAGATCCAGTGCCTGAGGCAGTATAGCAAAAAGGTCAACTACAGTATTCCACAACAGGTCAAGAAGGAAACTATAAAAGAAAGAAGCATTTCATAGTTTTATCTCAAGCCAGTACCCAAACAATAGACACTGAGCAGGGCATGCCAGCTCTGACACTATTGGGACGGGTTTAGATGAACAGTCAAAGAATGAGTGAGCAGGGCCAGCCAGTATGCTCTTATTCTTCTCTTCCTTTTCCTAGTGACATCTACAAATAGCGACCCCAGGCCTTCTTTGGTCTTGTGGTACATGTGCTTTTCTAACTGTATGGTAATGTGTTTTGCATATTTCAAAGCTATTTTTATTACATTTTGAGTTCTTGAAGGAATATGCAAATTCTTTATTACTCCCCAAGTTAAAAAAGTATACTCTAATTATGAAAATAAAAATTACTAAAATTGATGTTAAATATTATGATTCTGAAACTGATGAAGGAAGCATTAATTCTGTCTCACTTTCCAAATTCACTTTTCAAAATCAACTTTGTAAAAACAAACTTGAACGAGTCATACAAATTGTTTTTCATAAGTGGAATCAATATAGAACTGGGCATTGTTGAAACTATCATTGTGCCCCTTCAACACAATTGTATACTGGCCCAAACTAACTCTGCAGTCACTATGCGAACCCTGAATATCTCCCTCACATTAGTGGGAAGGAACAGGAAGATATGTAGGCTATAACTCACTGTGAATTTTCTGTGTTGCAGATAATTTGTACTTTCTCTCATTTAGTCCCTACAGCAAATCGTCTAAATGCAACCGTGTTAGTCTTGTTTCCCATACAGAGACACCAGGGCTCAGGTTATAGAGGCAAAAGACCCATTTTCAGACAGCAAGTGAGAGGCCTGATCAAGGCTGATAATATAAGAAACCTGATGTCAATGGTGATATGCACGTGTGTTCTGTTTCTCCCTGCATACGGACTTTCTTGTGTATTCTATACTAGTGGGAAGGAACACACTCCAGCTCTCAGCACACTTACAAGATTATCTTTAAAATTAACGACAGCCTAGGAAGGTAGGAAGGAAGGAAGGAAGGAAGGAAGGAAGGAAGGAAGGAAGGAAGGAAGGAAGGAAGGAAGGAAGGAAGGAAGGACCTGACAGTGTTTCTACAAGAGAAGGGTAGAGATTCCTCTTTTACATAACTCCTAGGGATGCTAATATTCTTTCTAGGTCTTGATTAGCTACAAAGGACTTTCTGCCCTGTACAAGTTCAAGTTCTTAGGGCAGATCTTTCAGTCTGTACCAACTGTGACTGATGTATTTTCCCTCAGAAACTACTTACTATTTTATGGAGTCTTTGAGGGGAAAAATCATGTAGTGCTAATTAGTTAATTTACAAACATTAATTACCCAATCCTCAAAAGAGATGTGGTTAAAAAGTAGGCTAAGCTGTGCTATAACGGTTCAGCAATGGGCAAGTCCGAGTTCATCTGTCCCTCTGCCAAGGTCATATTCTGTGTCAAAGAATGGAAAAGAATAAATTTTGAAATGTTTTTAAGAATGAAAAACATGAAGGAAAAATAAATCAACCTCCACTGACAAAAAACCCATCTGACTGAGTACAAAGAGAGATCTTACATTTATATTCATTCTCATTCCTCTTATTCATATCCATGTAGTTCTCTCCTGGAGACTGGCTGTAATGAATCACCTCATGTGCATGCCTTATTTCTCCAGTGAGCTTTGATTTGTATCACCCGGAAGAGTGTGAAAGTGCTTCTTCATCTATGGAATGTACAGTCACGTTAGCTACCCAGGCTGGTTTTTGGAGAAGGAAGAAAAAGTAAGCACTTTGGGTTGGGGATACATATTTGCTAGATACACATCTGAGTAGAAAGCCATCATTCTCAAATGAATTCCATGAGCCTGAGAACTAATTGTTGATAAATCATCACCATGATGTCTCTGCAGAATTGAAATTTTGTGTGGTGAAAAGAATCTTGACATCATATCAACAATATGTCTTAGAAAGGTCTCAACAACCATATCCAAACATGGGAAGACTGTTAAAATTTCATCATGAGCAAACACAGCTTCAGAAGGAGAGGGATGCTCTTTGCTCATAATTATAAGGAAAGCTAGAAGGATTGAGTGTGGTATAAGTAAAAGACAACATGAATGGCTAAACAGAGAAGAGAAGGATAACTTACATGTCAGGATGTTGCTCGCTGTACACATGGGTAAACCTCAATCTAAAATTGTGCTTCTTTAGTTACATTTGAAGGCTTGAATTGGGAAGGTTATGTAGTTGGTGATGTGCGCATTAATGGGAAGCAGTTTTTTGAGGTGTTCACCACTTCAAAAATATCAGAGTGCTATTATCGAAAAAAGGCTGGATCTTGGCACCTACAAAGGGTGGTTAGAAAAGGGTAAATAATTTTTGTTACATTTTTGTGCATTTGCATGTGAACGTGTCTGTGTGCATGTCCATGCATAGACAACATGTCCAAGCATAACTTGCAGGAGCCTGTTCTTCCCTTCCAGCCTGTGGCTCCCAGAGCTTAAACTTGAGCTGTCAGACTTAATGTCAGGCCCCTTCATCTGCTGACTATTTCAGCAGTTCTGTGGAAAACTATATTCTAATTTGGAATCTGAAGTATAAGGAACCTCTCTGCCTGCATGTTTATGGAAAGGCTACAAGCCCATGGGACATTATGGAAAAGGCTTTGATATAAACTATTTGTGTATTTTTAAGAATTGAATGGGTCTTTCATGGAAGAAAAGGGAAGATCAGAGTAGACATGGCATTTTAGAACAAAGAAAAGAAATGAGAATCTATACAACAGAGATGTATATATGTATGCCTGCATGTTTGAAGGAGAATGCATTAGTGACATGGGAAGATGGCCATCATTGTCCCATGAAATGAAAGGGGACAGCCATAATTTGAAACTACATGTCTCTGAACTCAGATCCATGTACTTCATCCTGAAACCTTAAATGTTAATCTAACCCCCCCCCCAAAAAAAAATCCATGATGATTACATCATGGTCAACAGCCATGCTGTTTAACTTCCAGAATCCTGAGAAATCCTGCTCGGGAGTCAGAAGAAAAATCAAGCTATTCCAAATGGGATGGGAAGAAAGAGGACCGGCTGAGGCCGTGGGGAGGACAGTGGAAGGGAACGGTATGTGTAGAGGGGGGGGGGTGGTGAGGTAGAGAAGCCTCTGTTAGAGATAAAGTCAGACAACAATGCAGGAAAAATAAGGGGAGAGAGGTGGGGGAGCAGAGACAAGCGAGAATGAATTAACGCACATTTTAGGATCTGAATACACCTTTATCTCTAATTGGACCAAACCATCCTGTCAAGAGTCTGCCAGGGTGGGAGATCAGCTAAAGCCATACAAAAGACTCTAGCATGAGGAAACTAGAGTTGGCTGCCCTGTATGTATGGGCGAATGTAAGCAGATACTGTAGATGTGAAGGAACTTCACGGCCTTTGTAATTATTCCTGTTCGAATGAATCCGTAGGTGAGGAAAGGATCCAGAGAATGACTGTTTGAAAACAGGGTGGGGTAGTTTAATTATCTCCACTGTGGAAAAGGTACGCAGATGGCTTGCAAGAGCACCGTGCCCAAAGCAAGAGCTCATCCTCCAACCAGATGATGTATATCCCTGCAGATGGTAGATTTCAATTACTCTGTAATGTAATAGCTTTGAGACTTATGGGGATTTTTTTGGTAAATTAATTATTCTAAATTGAGGAAATTTTTACTGCGTGTAAATGAATGTATAAGAATAAAAGGTTTCAATCTCATGGTCTCAATATGTTTTTCCTGAAGCAATTTATAATTTTTATTTTTATTTGACTGGATCATTCATTTACCCAGTTCTGTTTACTTAGCCATTAATGTCCTTCTTCTTTGCATCTCCTCTCTCCTTCAGTGGTGATGTATGCCCCTCCCAAAATGTTAAACAAACATAATGAACGACAATAGCTATTTCACATGACTGGTAGTAAAATTTAAAACTATTTTTTAAAGTCACATAAATGATACTCATTCTACACATAGTAGATTCTCTTGTGAAGTTTAACTCTGCTTATCCATTCAAGAAAATAGATAAACAAAAGTCTGGGGCCATTAAAACGAGGGTCACAAACAATTTCAAAGTAGGAAATTAATGTTTATGTTACATAAAGCAAATAAAATAGACTAAACAATGCACCTTATATAACACTATGATTCATGCAATTTAAATAAAACACTTAAAAGTGATTTTGAAATATATAATCTAGCATCTTAACAATTCCTAAAGCTTATTATTTTAAAAGTCATGTTTATGACGGGCATGGTGACACACACCTTAAATTCAAACACTAGGGAGGCAGAGGAAAGAGTATCTCTATGAGTTTGAGGACAGCCTGGTCTATGAAGCAAGCCCCAGAACAGCCAATGATGTTACATAGAGAAACCCTATCTCAAAAAACCGCACGTGCACACATGCGTGGACACACACACACACACACACACACACACACACACACACACACACACCATATTTAAATGCAGTCCAGTTTTAAGAAAACTTCATAGAATTAGGTCAATAAGGTAGACTCCTGGTAGAAGGAGAAGGGTATTTTCCAGTATATATTTTACCTCTCTATCTATAACCCTTTACTCAGGAAAGCAAATTTAATAAGAATCCATCATATTTGATAAAAATAAAACACTTTAAGAATAACACATGTAATGTGTTATAAGTCTGTGCATTATTCATGGTAATCCTCAATGATACTTCCAGCTGACTGTGTTGAAGTTTGCTGACAATGAACATATTATCTTAGTCATGTATCTTTATCAATACAATCCATATTGGAGAATAAATGAAAGCCCTTTAATTCTCAGAAGTAGAAGTGGACAGTAATCAATGATAGAGCTTGTAAAATATGTACTATGTGCCAGCAACTGCTCAGTCTTTGCTCATACATGCTATTTCATTTACTTTTTTAAAAACCTCTGGAGTAATGTTTTATACTGACTTACTGAACAGCCTCAGACAAGGCACATACAATGGACAGATTTTACAATTTTCAGTTGTAAAGTAATGTTAGGGTTTGTGAAGTTTTTTAAAAGTCTTAATTGATAAAATGTTCCTTCCCTCACCTACATAGTAATATAGAATAAAATAATATAACCTATTCTATATGTATAAGGTAGTCAGCCAATAATAATTCTCTTGTAACCAGTTTAATACAATAACAAATATTAATGCTATTCCTGGTGAATAAATAAGTCCTCAACTTGCCTGTTCAGGAACACAACACCTATTGACAAAGTTGGATATTAACATTGCTCACCATTTCATTATTTCATTTGTTACTATTGACTATAATTTGAAGTATGTGGCAACAGAAAAGGAAATAAAAGGATAAAGTGTTAGGAAATGGGTGGAACATTAAGATATGTATTAGTTGTCATGAATTAACAAGAATAATCAGTCTTTTTCACATATCTTGGCTCTTAATCTCTAAGATGTGGTGAGAAGCTCTGGGTACTTGGAGTTAATGAGATTTGGAGTTCATCTCTTGTTAGAAAAAACAATGCGTGTCATAAGAAAAGACAATGCAACACAGGAGAATTTGAAAAAAAGTAGAGAGACATAGTTACCAATCTAGGTTAATGTGAGCATGGAAGCTTTATAAGCGGCAACAGACTACACCACGTGTTCAGAGGAGGGTACTGTGAGCAGCTCCTCATTGTTGGAGTGCAGGTATCTATCAGAAACACACTTGAGCAAAAGTCACCAATAATACAATCCATATCAGAGGAGACTTCATCAACTTCCAAAAGCGCAGCCTTCCTCTTAAATGTGATGGAATGCCAATGAAAATTTTAAATACAAAAGTCATTTTACCAGTTCACATCATACAGGAATTTTACTGAGCCTACACCCGCCGAGTTTTGTATTCTAAAATCACTTTTAAAATTATGTAATTGTGCTTTTTCTCACAGTACAATGTTATTCTTATATCTTTTTCCTGCAATTTTTTAAACATGAATCATTAAAAAAAATAAAGAGATGCTATCATCTGAAGTAGTTCAGGAGCACTCTTTAATGGAAGTATTCAGGTGTACAATGTTTCCAAAACATTTGGAATAAAGCAGTCTCTTAGACATTCTTCAGACATCAGAGAGATGGCTTGAGAAAAACCTCTACAATTGAAACCACTATAAAAGGAGAAAGGAATCTGAAAGAAATCTTAACGTAACTAAATCAGTTCCTCAATGTAACTTAATTTCCTTTATCATCCAGCATACTTAAATAGGAACAAGGATAACAGAGTTCAAAAATGGAAAAAAATGGAAAACGAATAAAAGAGTACCAAAGGCATTAAGGAGTTAAATTGTAGATTTTTGAACTAACAGAACCCAAGAATTATGCAAAATTCTAAGAGAATTTTCTATTAAATAGCAGAGGAGAAAAAGAACAAATAACTTCTCATAATATTAATTGATAGAGGTCTGGAGAGATAGCTCAAAGATTAAGAGCACTGGCCGCTCTTACAGAGGTCCCGAGTTCAGTTCCTAGGAACCACATGGTGGCTCACAACCATCTATAGTGAGATCTGGTGCCACTTTTGGTGTGCAGGCAGAAGACTCTATACATAATAAATAAATAGATCTTTTTTAAAAATGCTTTTAAAATATATTAGTTGATAGATTGAGCATGCCAGAGTATCAATTTAGCAGATGGAATAACCCACAATCTCATGAGAAAAGTAAATGTGTGTCACCCAGAATTATACATACACAAAAACATTGTGGTTTTCAAATTGGTTGTGTAGGGTTGCCATACTAGACTCTGGTTACCTAAAATGTGCTGAGGTACGTTTGAAAGGTAAGAGGAAAGACTGGTTGGCAGATCAGTGTATGTTTGTTCATATTAAATGGTGAAGGAGAAAGCTGATGGATAGCTTCAGTCTTCTGTGTTCTCAGGCTTGAGTAGTATGAGGGGCCCATCAGAATTCTTTAGAGTCTAGAAGAGTTACCCTCACTACAGCTTTGCGGTGTTTGTGCTATGGCGCCTTTGTTAGCCACGGTCATTTAAGATTCCAAGTGACTAAGCAACTTTTCCCAGGTCATAACCAAATACACTGGGCATAACTCATGCATGTAATCATCTTAGTCACTGTTCTATTGCTGTGAAGAGACACAATGACCAAGGCAACTCTTATAAGGAAAGTAATTAATTGGGAACTTGCTCACAGTTCCAGAGGCTTAGTTCATTTTCATTGTGGCCTGAAGCCTGATTGCAGACAGGCATAGTACTGGAGAAGTACTTCAGGGATACATCTTGAATTTCAAGGACAGAGAGAGAGAGAGAGAGAGAGAGAGAGAGAGAGAGAGAGAGAGAGAGAGA
>NC_022023.1:5383417-5420570 GCF_000317375.1 Microtus ochrogaster
AGAGAGAGAGAGAGAGAGAGAGAGAGAGAGACTGGGTATGGGCTTTTGAAACCTCAAAGCTCAACCCAAGTGACATACTTCCCACCCAAAACCACACCCTACCACCCCTCATCCTTATAACCTTTTCAAACAGTTCTACTCTATGGGGACTAAACATTCAAATTCAATAGTTATGGAGTCCATTCTTATTCTAACTACTATAGACTAGCACTGTCTGCCCAATAAGCTCCACTTTCTCTATTATACAGTCCAGAAACAGTCCAGAAAATTTTATTCCTTCTCCGGTTAATTCCTGGATACTTAGTTTCTCTGTTCCAGAAACTGTAGGCTTCTTGCCTGTTCATATGCAAACAGAATTTGCGTATTCTGTTACTTTTTGTAAGGAACCATACCAGGTTTTTATCCGTGTTCTTATGATTATCCTGATTCTGTCCCGGGAGAAGCTTGGATTGCATAGTTAATCCATTATACCCACTTTATAGCTATGCCTCTCTTTTTATATTTCTCTCTTTGTCTCTGTCACTCTGTCTCTCTCTGTGTCTCTATCTATCTATCTATCTATCTATCTATCTATCTATCTATCTATCTATCTACATACATGTCAGAGCCCATGGATGTGGATTCACCATGATCAAAGATCAGAAAGTTCGAGTCCATTCTTGCTCCTTCAAAGTTATAGCAGGTTAACCCAGGGAGTGGATGCCTACAGGATGCTTGGTCTAAGGTATGGTCACTGCATGTCCTGCCTAAACAGCTGAATACTTAAATCAGGATATAGATACCTGATATTTCAGGTATTGAAAAATTAATTACTCTCTTTATTCTTTTGTATCATGGTAAGTCAGTCTTTTGCCCTTTTCCCCATTTGGAGTGGGGTATATAAGGTATATGAAATATAAATGTGGGAAAATTCAGTATTCATTGAGTTGCCCTTCCAACTTTATTCTTTGTCTCTGTTTATTTCTTTTGTGTCTCTGTTTTTTCTGCCTTACATTTTTAATCCACATGCCCCCACCCTGGAATGTACGAACCCACTGACATATGGAGCCCAACATATTTCAAACAACCTTCTTTTGGCATGACAATTCAATTATTTTTTGTTGGTATTCAAATAGCAATTCATGTCTAAATATATTAAAGCCCAGATACTAATCTAACTCTGCACTAGACTTTCCTTCTGCCAATTCAAAGCTATCTACGTACAGTGGCTTCATTCATTAACTAGACTTCTAGACTCTTGAAGCAAATTCATACTTACAGAGTGTCAATCGAAAACTATGAGTTCTTAGAAACTGACTGACATTTATAGCTTTCCCTTTAACATAAGAGATCAGGGCTCATGGAAAATAAGTGTTATTAAATCAGTCTCTAGGTATATCAGTTCAATTTATTGCAAAGTAAAACAATGGAAACGAAAGCATCTAAAATGTTTTTTAAAATAGGAATTAAAGACTTTGCAGCAGTCTGTTTAACTATAGTATTTAGAAATGAACATATGAGCAAATGGAATTACAAATAAACTCATTGTTAGTGATTATTTTTGAATGAATACTATGTTATGATCAATAGAACATCCACTCAATAAAAGACAGTTAATAATATTATTATATTAGACATTATGTAAAAATGAAATTTTGGCCGATTCTTAGAACTAACTTGTTTTATAAATGTAAGTGGCCATAACCCTTTTATATTAAAGAATAAAACATAGAAAAAATACCTTCAAAAATTCCCAGAACAACATAGACATTACCATATTCACCACTGAGAAGTCATTAGCAGTGAAAGTTCAAGGTTCTATTCAGACCTACTGAATTAAATTATGAGATGTGTATACTAATTACACAAAACCATACTGTCTATCTGAAGCACTCTGGAGTTTGTCAGCTATTAGACTATGTGATATGAAATGTTTCGCAAACGTTGGGTCTTTCTGCTTGTAAAGTTAATTTTAATAGAAACATAATCAACTAACATCAAGCATTTCTATAATTTATACACACGCAAAACAAAACACATACACACACACACAAAAACAGGATGAAATATGTAAAACTTTGAGACTAAATGTTAAGAAGTTTTCAGTATTGAGGAAATTAAGTGATTAAAGGAGAATAAGTGATAAAACTTACAAGAAATAAAAGAAGAAAAATATGATCTTACAAAATAGTCAAATGCTAAAATATTTAGGTATGTAAAATGTTTATTTAAAATATTAGAACAATATTTCTTTTTCCTATTAGAACAGTAAAAGTGGGAAAGAATTTTAACATTTATTATAATTCTTTCATTTTAAGAAATATAAAGCGATGAGGACACTCACACCAAAGAAAATCTTTCCAAAAAAGAATTGAGAAAAAAATAAAAGAATATGGTTCAGTGTCTGTGAAGTCTTGTATGGCAGGTGATATAAAAATACTTTGCGAACTAAATGAAATGGAATTGTTAAATGAAGACCAGAATAGTAAACTTCTATATGTGGATAACTGTGCAATTAATGGACAACTTGGGCCCAGCTTTGAAACATTGATGCTGGGATCTATCTGCTATGTCACTGTCTGAAGATATTTTTGGAAATTCTAGGATTAACTTTCAACTTAAAATTATCTAGAGATGAGTCATAGTCATGCCATCTATCACATCATGGTTTCTCATTATCCATGAATCAGAATGTTGGTCTCAGATCTCTATTCAGGACTCAATTATTTCCAATCTTTACTATAGCTGACAGCAGGGCTGCTCCCTGTCTGAAAACAAGACAAAATAAAGTAAAATTGTATAAAGCCACAGTATTCCACTGAATAATGATATATTTTTCTCCAAAATTCCTCTGGATTTCTAATAAGATTTTTATTGAAAAAGATAACTACCTTGTCTTACTTGGATATACAGATAAAAGAATCTTTAAAATATGCCATATCTTTGATGTCAAATCTTTGTATCAGACAAATCAGATGTCCTGTGATTTGATGAAGCAAAGTCTCTTTGAGAGTATGTCTGCTTTCCTTTAATTTGTTCAAAATATGCTTTGTGCTTGTTATGTGTCTGGTTGGTGTACTCTGCCAAAAGATGTGATGATGGACATGAGACCACTCATGTCTAAGAAATCCACTGACCAAGAAATCAGGAAAACCTAACCTAATCTGTTATATGAAGTTACTTTTAGAGAAGCCAGATGATATTCAAAACTCAATTTGTCTTAATAATAAAATCAATGACAAATTAATTCAAACTTCCTAACACAACTTTATTGGTGACTTTTTTGCAGTAGCTAGTGTATACATTAAGATACCATAAATTTTCCTGGCAAATAGTTTAAATATTTTTGAAAATTACATTATCACGTTAGTTATTTTTTGAGAAACAAGAAGTTTTAGTCAATGTGCTAATCTGAAATGGCGAAATATTTTTATCCTTTTGCATTATTTCTTTAGTGTCAAGTCTTTATAATATTCAAAACTATATTACATCTTATTTTATATTTTTTGCTTTTTACTTTTAATGATATATTTAAAATATCAGGCCACAGAGAGTAAAGTACCAAAGAAAGCAGTATGTATCACCAGTCACAGCAGCTTTTTAGGATTTAAATAAAATTGGAATGTTATCATTAGAACTTACTATTCAAATGGGGATGGGGTAATTCATTTTTTGCACAGGCTGCCTGTGAGAAACCATAATGATGAATTTTGTTATACCTCCTGGGAGCAGACTTTCTCTTTATCTCTTAGAATTTTTTTCTTTACTGTCCTGTTCCCTGTTGGTGATCCCCAGGTGTGGACACAGAGAACTGTATTTAACCCATCAGTGGAGAAAATAATAGCACTTTGCTCTTTCCAACAAGCAGAAACCCAATTATCTTTCATTGCAAAGGGATAATACATTTTTTGGAAATTTTTCATCTTTGCCTTCCCTGTAATTAATATTTCCACAGTGCATTATTGATACAACATAGTTGTGGGTATCAAATCTCTTCGTGTCTTAAATATTCATTTATTGACTAACTATAGATAGAAAGTTCTGGATAGTTTGGGTGTTGTCTGTTTTACAATGTTGTCTACTTATTCTTTATAATTAACCTAAATTAATCCTGTATATCATAAAAACAAAACTGAAAAAAATGTGGATGTGTGGAGTAAAGAGACATTTGCTTTCTTGGCTCACGTCTCTGTAAATGGCACCAGCCTTCCTGGGATTTAATGGATATATTCTTTTGACCTTGGGAATTTCTCCTCCAATACACAGGTCAATAGTTGCCATCATTGTGAAGCCTTCTTTTAGTAGGTTTCTTATGATCATACTGCCTGGTATTTATTGTTTCATTACAAGACCTGACACATATTTTCCCAAGTATTTTGTCACTGTCCAAGGTCCTGAAAGATTCTGTTGTAATTGTTTCTGTAGGATTAGCAAGCATCATGGGCAGACGTCACAAGTTCATTTCAGTGGGACATGTATTACAGGCAACTAGACACCCATAAAATCACCCAGTTGGTCTACAGATGTGTGATATGAACCAAACAGCAACATCTGAATATTGTATAGATATATGATGTTTCCCAGTGTTACTTCCTGTAGTGTGAGTTTTAGTATAATAACTAGGGAGTAAATTCCTGTAGATAAATCAAAGGGAATGGAAAAGGTTTAGATTTGGTACCAGATCAACTATCAATTGTTTGAGCATTCTAAGATTTCAATTTTCTTACTTCCTGAAGGATATAAACAAAACATGCAATCTCAGATGATTCGTTTGATAATTTTACAAAAAAAATATGGTCAAAAAGTACCTAGTTCATAGACAATTGAAGCTTACAAACATTGGAGTTCCCCAACATCTCACTGAGATCTGTCAATTTTGCCACATTCCGCAGCTCAGAAATCCACAGGGCATCCATGATGGTGAAAAAGGGAGACTGACAGAAGCAACAGTAAGCAAGAGAGTGGAAAGTGAGCCATTATGCCTATCACTCTCTTGTTTTTAAGGAAACATGCTAAGCTAGTATTATAAGCATTGTGCAAGACAGTCTTATGTGTAACTTGACCACCCTTTCTACTATGGCTATCCGAGGCTGTCTTTTATAGACCATAGAGCTCAACACATCACCTCCTGTGTGAACGCTTATTTCTGATCATCCACAATACATCCACATGTCGCTCTGACCCTAACTCTTTCTATTCAGTCAGACAGATGCCTCAAATACCGAGTTTGCAAATCTTATTGGCTTAAATTTACTCCCTAACACTTGCTAGGATTCTTCTTTTACAAACTCCTATCCACTTGACTCAGGGTTTCTTCTACAAAACCTTACATAAGCAAGAGACTTAAATAATGTGCAGCCTAGAAATAGAAAGCTAGATGCATATCCAGAGTGATGACCTTCTGTTCCTATGAAGGGCTTGGTACTGGAACCCAGCAATGTGTTTGGTCTTTCCTCAGACTACAGTCTCTCATTTTAGGTTTTTAAAAATTAGTTTAAAGAAAGGCCTGAGGTTATGAAAATTCAGATATTGGGGTCTTTTGACATATTCTAAATGTGGTCCTTCATGTGAAGGGTGTTTAACACACACTAACCACAGCCTATGAGAGAACGCTAGGTAGATAGTTTTACAATACCATTTAATTTGCATTTTTGAAAAGGAAAAGACTGATACTATGGGATAGAGTGAGAGAAAGAGATGTATTGTTACATGTTCATATGCTAGTCAATCTATAGCCTTGTGTTACACTTTCTCAAACTCCCCTGATGCTCTCCAAGCTCACATTCTGCATCTTTTCCCCCTACAGCAAACTGAAAATACAATTGAAGTGAAATCAAATATTCATCAGCTTAAAAAGATCTTTTCACTTTTCTCCAGGGAACAGCCCCAGGGAGAAATGCAGCAATATAATACATTTCAGAAACAAGCCAATATGCTGGTATTGACTATAATATTCATTTGTTGTATGTTATCTTTATCTTTCTAGAATCCTGTAATTTGTAACTTTAGTGCTTCCAGTTTATTTTTTTAAAGAGCAAACTGAAATATTTTGCTACCTCTCACTCGACCTATTTTTTATTATAAAAACTTCCGAAATAATTACCTTTACCTATTGACAAACTGTTGTGATCTTTATACTTGGGGGGAAAGATAATAATTTCACTATCCAATGTTCTGTTTTTCTTATCATGATCAATTCATGTTGTGGTCTATGATGTCTTATTAGATGTCTTTCAAAAACACATCAGAGGGAATTAAGATGAAGTTTCAAACTCACTTTTCTACCAGGTTTAGACTATTCTCAAAGTCAAGAAAAATAGTATTATGTTAATAAAGTATACTATTAATAGTATGGCTATCCAGAGATATTTATTCTGTGGTCGTGACAGAATGTTAAATCTAAAGTTTCATGAAGACACAAAATTTCCAGAATTCATGAACATTTTAGAGTAGAAATAGCATTCAAATATATTTATTAAATATCTGTGTATTAGTCTTCAAAGCTAAATTCTAGATTAAACAAATACATCCAAAATATAGAAGGGATGGACTCACTACCTTCACCTCTTTTCATGTCAATCAAAGCAGAGGTCAACCAAATTACAAAACACAGTTTTGCTCCCAGAGAAGCAAAATAAGATTAATTTGTGTAAATGAGCACACAAACATAGGTAAATCAGAAGACCTGTGTCAACACTCACGTTAGTCACCTTTCACAGAAAATCTATGCTTTGTTATCGTTTTAAGACTATGAGAAAGTGTATGACCCCCATGAAAGAAGATAATTTGAATGTTTGTTACCCATTGAATTACAAAATTCAATATTGAATTAGTAAACTTGAAATTTGTATAAATTGCAGCAAAATAAGTTATGATTATTTGGAGCCTCACTAAACTTATAGGCAGTTATCCCAATAACATGATTTTCTCTCAAGTTTGATCTCTTTAATAAAGACTTACTTTAGGATAAAGCAATTTTAATAAATATTTAACGGAGTTTTAAATGACATAGATCTTTACCAATTGGATGGGAAGTGAGTGGATAAATTATAGATGTAGTCATACACATGGCCACAGTTAAAGAAAATTATTAAGCCAAGGGAGAACTCATGGCAGAAGGTTGGGCCCTATACTCTAAAAAGTCACAGATAAACATTCAGACTGATGTGGGAGTGTCATATATTAATCTGTTGATTTCATTGGTTAAGTAATAAAGAAACTGCTTGGCTGGCCCTCATACCTTAAAACATAGGTGGGAGGAGTAAACAGAATAGAATGCTGGGAGGAAGAGGAAGTGAGCTCAGACTCGACAGCTCTCCTCTCAGGGGCAGACGCCTCAGAGAGACGCCATGCTCCCGGCTCCTGGGCGGACGCAGGGATAACTCTGCTCTCTGAGACACACGCGATGAAGCTCCGACCCAGGATAGACAGAGGCTAGAATCTCCCTGGTAAGCCATCTCGTGGGCTACACTAGAAATGGGCTAGTCCAGGTGAGAGAGTTAGCCGAGAAGAGGCTAGATAGAAATGGGCCAAGCAGTGTTTAAAATAATACAGTGTCTGTGTAATTATTTTGGGGCATAAGCTAGCCAGGCGGCCGGGGTGCTGGGGACACAGCCCCACCGCTCTTATTACTACAAGACAACATAGAAGACAGTGGTTTATTAAATTTATTAATGACACATTGCTGAATGACTAATCAAATTGAATGGTTTTTTTTTTTCGAGACAGGGTTTCTCTGTGGTTTTGGAGCCTGTCCTGGAACTAGCTCTTGTAGACCAGGCTGGTCTCGAACTCACAGAGATCCACCTGCCTCTGCCTCCCGAGTGCTGGGATTAAAGGCATGTGCCACCACCGCCCGGCTTTGAATGGGTTTTTAATCCAGGAATCAATCTACCTATTCCACACCAGCCCCTGTGGATCACCAAAGGACTAACTCAGATGTAACTATGAGCAGCAATGGTGGTAAAAACTTCACAAGCTAAAAAATGCCATCTTTTTGTATTGTTACAGAAACCTTTAATTTGGGTAAACTTCTTGAAAGCTTCTGATAGGTATCACAAACAATATAATAAAAACCTGTGAGTAATTTTAGCATTTAACATTTTGGTAAAAGCAATCTGTGGAAAAGAAACCTTTACCTTCAGGAGTGAATTCAATTCAGCCCTGTTGATGCAGACAAGACATAAGACACAAAATATTTATAAAGAAATTTATGAAAAATTGATGACTCTACCTGAAAGGTAATTACTGGTAGGATAATCATTTGTCAAAAGTTACCTCTAATTTATAGGCCAGAGCACAGGTGACAAATTTAAATATAGAGAAATATCTTTTTTCTTCTTTAGAAGTTTTAACTCACACAGTTGCTAATGCTACTTAATGATTTGTTTCCCTTCCCATAGCTTTACACCATCTCTTTAGACATTGCCCTATCTATGGTGTGTACGATGGTCTTCTCAGCAACAATATTTCACTGGAGATGCAGTAGAAAGACTAGGAAAGTTAGTGAACAGAACTGAAATCACAAAGAGGAGGTTGAGACCCATTCATAACAAATTAACACAATTGAGAGAACTGTTTGTAAACATAGGCTGGGCTGTTTAGTGAAACCATGGAGCACAGCAGTGGGTTTTTCTTTCTGGATTTCTCCAGTCTTAAGGAACATTAGCAATAATTCTACTGATAGGTTTGTGGGCTAGCATGGTATTTTCTTGTTCTCCTTATATAATCAGTTTTGCTTGTCCTCCATTTCTGTAAGTCCTGATCTAAAGACATTGATGCTTGCTCTGCTACCTTACATCAGAGTCCTTGAATCTGAGCCTGAGCAGGAAGGCATTCATGATATCACAAAAAAAATCGTCAAACCAAAATTTATTCTTATATTTGTCAAGCAAATATACTTTAGCTAGCTATTGTCATGCCAAAATCCACATTGTGACACAGAAAATCCATACTGTGACACAGAAACACTGAGCATTCTTTTCCGTATATAGATGGAGAGCTAGCAAACAAGAGTCTTTGCCATGCATTACAGCTTAAATTTATGCAGAGAAAGGACTCTATTTCCTTTCCCTCCTCATTTTTGTGTTGTTTTTATAGACTGCCAACTTGAAATACGCTAACATGGCTATAGATATGTGTGTATCTAGGGAACAAATCTAACCTTACACACATACATACTTTTATATACATACATGAGTATGCAAGCATGTGTAGCAAGGCACTAGTATGGCTACATTTTAGGAAAACAGTACATGTTTAAAAAGAAGTTACTAGGGCTGCAAAATTAAACGACAATCATTGTGAGAAACCAATAATGGATTGGCAATTACCACCGTAAAATTAAAGAAATCTGAGTACATAATCTTTCCATGACAGGGGATCTACATGGATATGATGAGAAAGTAGTCTGACTTGTTCTTTGTCATTGTGGCATGCAAGAGAAATGAAGAATGCATGTAAACTGCTCAGAGCAGCTGGACAATGTGTACAGAATATGGGGTATTATTAGCTTGCTACATAGTGAAACAATCCATCATCAATTTAAGAAGGCTTTATTGTGTGTTGTTACAAGAGAGTAGAAAAGTTTTCTAAATTATTGCTTCCATTAAGTTATAGCAATGAAACACATATTTCATTTTGTAGCCTAGATAATAAGAGAGTTCAGATGCCACAATGTCCATTTACAGGGTCAACCAATATACACGCGACAAGGTCTTGGGAAGCTAGGAATAACCGGAGGAGGATGCTTTCCCGAAGAGCACGTAGGTTTAACCGAGGTACATGCTTCAAAAAAGCAACTGTGAAATGTCCCCAATCTCTGAAGTAAATCAGCAAAGTCTCAAAATCTCCAACTCCTTAAACAGGTTGATTTTTTTTTAACCCAAAGTGATTTATGCAGAGAATCTGAAAAATATTCCAGTTCATCAAAAGTCTAATTTGCATACATTTAAAGGACAATTGGCAAAGAATTGACCAAATGCATCACAATACAGAGTGAAAGTGTCTGTAGGTTTCTGAGCTTGAAACAGGAAATTGGGAGTTTAAAAGTAGAAGCAACTGACAGGCTTGAAAGAAAAGAAAACTGAAGAATATACTAGATAGGGAACAGGGAAGAAGAGAAGAAGGAAGAGGGCAGAGGAAGGAGGGAGGAAAGAGACAGAAAACATGAGTCTTTGCTATACATTTCACCCTAAACTTATGTCAAGAAAGGACTCTATTCCCTGAGTCCCTCTTTTTATTTTTTTAATGAGTGAATGCTGTGTTGTTCTATGGAACATCAATTTGAAATACATTAACACAATTACAGATGCATCTAGAAAACACATCGAAGCAAGTGCTACCTTAACAGTCTGGAAAAAAAAATAAAAAGCGAGTGTGAGAGGAACACGAGCTTGTGAAAATCAAACAAAATCATCCAGGCAAAATCATACTTCCAACTGCTGGCACATAGATAAACTCTTAAATGAGCATTTATGGATTTTTGTGGCACATCTGCCCTTTAATGATACTTCTATGTATGCTTGAATAATTTGACTCTTTTTAAAATTTTTTCACAGAGACTTGGGAATCTCTGTCCTCCGAAGACAAGAGAAATAGTTTTCACATTAAGGCCTCAAGTGAACAGAGCAGCTGAACTTGGTCTCAGGTCTCACAGAAGCATAACATTACATAGAACATCACTTCCTGTGGCCAAGTTATAAAGTATAAATTTCTGTTTGCTTTCACGTGTCACACTAGGATAGCTCATAGATAAAAACAAAGTTTAACTCGATGACAGTCTGCCATTATTTTTAAGACAAAGCAGTTACTAGTTACTCGAGTTGATTGTCTAAATAAATGTTTTCAGTGGATGGAATGGGTTCACCTAGTGAGACAGAGAGCTAATTCAAAACAGAAGATGCAAACAGGAACACATGCTCCTGACCAGTATGTCCTCAGAATGCCACCTTTATTAAACAGGAAATTAAGGAATTAACCAAATTACCTGCCAGGTAGTCACAAATTAGTTTTCTTTCTGATCCATTAAAAATGCAAATAACCTGAAATTTGATTAGTGTGATATCACTCACCTGCACTCCTGCACTCAATTATTCCATATTGAAAGGGTGGGGGGAAAAAGAAAGAAAGAAAGAAAGAAAGAAAGAAAGAAAGAAAGAAAGAAAGAAAGAAAGAAAGAAATCAAGCAAGCAAGCAAGCATGAAAGAATAAATAATATTGTCTTTTATTTTCCAGGTAGCTTCACACACAGAGAGAACTCTAGTTCCCAAGGCATGACCTTAAGAGCATCCCAGAGATACAGTTCCAGCTGCAAGATGGGCCACCTCTGTCAACTGAAGTTAAATACTAGGAGGTAATAACTAACATTTATCTATATTTTTTCTCTAAAATAAAAGCTTATATCCATGTGAGCATGCAGCTTGCTGTTATCATCCCCTTAACGTTATTAGTATAAGTTAATATACATTCCCTCAGGTGTGGACATGGTTCTCTATTAAACTATGTGTTTAATACAAGCTGTTGAAAATACAGGATAAATGTACCACGGAAAGCATGAAAGCTCACTTCCTTCTTTACAAAGTACCTCCCGCATAGTAAGATGTTTTAATGTGGGTACTGCATGTGTCATTTAATTCATGCCAAACAGCATGGGCAAATTTTAAATGTGTTCACATAAAAATAACAATCAACAGACAGAAAGGACAGGAGAAGGTCGTATCAGATAGAAACATCAAGCAGACTGAATTGTGTGTATATGTGGCTACGACCTTCATTTGAAATGCGAAAAGGCACACATCTTTACAATATAACAGAAAATTAGCAATGTCCTTTTCAAGTCCTTCATCTTGGCTCAACTAAGAATTTGAAATTCACCCTTCTTTACCACTAGGTGGCTCACTTTCTATACCTTTGCTAGATCGAGGTGACAGTGTGGCCCCAGCAAAAGGAAAACATTCCCACGACAGGTTATACACAGAAAGAAAGGGAGGATTAAAACAAACAAACAAATAAAAAGAAGGTGATTCTTTTAGAGAGAAATCTAAAGGCAGAATCCGAGCTATAGCTTCTCAGCAGTTCTTGATACTGTCATTCTAGCCTAGGAAATATTAGAAAAGTTGGCTTTAGACAGGCGACACTGAGAAGAGCAGGTGGAACCCTGTCTAAGAACCATTCTGTGACCCAGTGAGAGCATATCACACTCTTCCTGAATGTATTCCCAATGTGTGATAGAGACCCACGGAGAGAAACAGTCAGTCATGGGCAAAAAAATAAAATGATTTAAAATGAAAACAATAACAATAAGTCTAATCTTGAGTGCTCAGACGTTAGAGTACAGTAACTATAAATGACAGAGATGAGCAACAGCCTCTCGAGATGGGGAGGTTCATGTCAAGAGAGAGTTGACTTCCCTGGCTTTAGGGATGGTTTTAGCAATCACTACCCTCCCCAAACTGCACTTACTAGAGAGAATATAGTAGGCTAATAGCTGGAGATGCTTGTAGCACCCACCGATGTACTTCTATAAACAGCTTGACCATCTGGATTCCAGCTCTCTTCAGCAGTGAGCCAGTGGAATGTTTCTTTCCCCCCAGTTTAAAGCTCTCACTCAGCGCAGGCCTGAGGGGAGCCTACCACGTGCCATTGCTAGAGCTACATCATAATCCAAGGCCATTTGAGGAAATGCAGCTCGGAAGTATAACTAAACGACTTGGTTTTCTCAGTATTCAGCACCTGTTTGCATTTCATGAAAGCTCGTGGAGATTCCTGTTACCTTTCCTTCTCTTCCTTTTGCTTGGTCACCCAAGTTCTTCAAGTCAAAATGCATATATAATTTTTAAAGAAGTCCGTATGCCACGCTCTACCCCTCTGATGGGGAGGAGTTGGAACACATGTGATGAAACAGCGCTGAACATTGGTACTCACTCACAACTCATCTTGACCTTATAAAATTCATTCTTTTCATTGATTTATTAAAAACTAGTGATCACGCATCACTAATTTGCCATACTCTCTATGAAATGGCCTCAAGGCCAGTGACTTGAAGCTACCACAGTGAGAGAGGATTCATCACCTCCTGCTCCAAATAAAATAAAATTGATTCTGTCTCTTACCTCTCAGCAAAGACAACTCTGAATGGCAATCCATAATGTTCAAGCAGCTGGCTAACTCTTTAACCTGCTGCCTCACAAATCTACACTAGCAAAGAGTGAGTGACTGGGACCTTGCGAGAAACTCCAGAAGCTTACCATGAGTGAATTTGAGGCAACTGGTACATTAGGAGAGCCAGAGCAGCAACGGAATTGAATTTCCTTTCACCTCTAGAGCAGGGTGGGTTAAAATCATGTGTTTGTATCTCTTAGATTGTTGGGTAGATTGGAAAATTTTGGCAAGAGAAGACAAGAAGTGAGTGTCCTTGGCCTGTCTGTAAGATTCCACATCAAAGCCATGCTGCCCTCGACCCCCTTGTCGGTCCTTTACTGCCAGCTCTATAGCACAATACCATGGAAAGAGAAATATGCAGATTTTATCTCAAGTTTACCTAGGGAGCAAAGTGTGCTGTGACAGAAAGGTAAAGTTCTATAGCATTTCACAAGAGCACAAAACCTCTTACATTAAATCAGGGTATGAAAATCCACCTTAGAAACCACGGGTATTATGGTAGTGGTATGGTAGTGGTATGGCAAAGGTAATGCCAAAACATACGTGTTATATTCATGTTACGGATGGAAAGTTTCCATCACGTTCTGTAGAGGGACTAACAGCACTACACTCCAGAGACACTGCCGACGGGCAACTCTGGGTTCTTTTCTGACCTCCAAGGAGGCAGCTGGCAGGCTTCTTACATATAACCCTTTGGCTCCAGAGTGGTATTAAAGCAGTTTCTTGACTTTCAGAATCAACAAGAACTCCTGTACCAGTATCTTACATGAGAAGACCAGCATCCCCATCAAGACAAGTGCTGGAAAATGATGTGCAATCATTTTCCCATAAGGGTAACAAACAGAAACCGTTCCAAGTCAAGTACATTGGCAACATGACATTGTAGGAGAGGTCACAGGAACTTTTGTTTCCACATTCAGGGCTTACCACACCTCCATTGAAACCTCTCTTCTCAACTCATTGCTCACTCAGAGAAATCAAGGACTTGACTTGAATACAGGACTGAGAGCTTGTGACATTTCCTTTATGATCATTATAAATCATCCGGCTAAGTTATAGTGGTCAATCCCTCACAAAACTTGTTCATGAAAACACAATAATGATGGTTGGCAGGTAGGCATGCAAACATTTCTGAATTTTGTCTTTAATGAAAATGACTAGTAATAGAAACACATATGGTTAAGTTATGTTTTGCAAGTGAAGATACGCTAACTAACATTATCACTGAAGTAAAGAGTCTCTGGTTATAAAACCTACTGTTTTGTTTGTAGAAAGAAAAATAAAAGTTCTTTAACCTCAACCTGATTCTATCTCATTCTGGTGGGGAAAATACATCCTTAGGTTAAATCTTTACCGTGTCGTGTTATCCCGATAGCCACTGCACCAAGACAAACTGACTTATAACAAGTACAAACTTGCGTTTAAAGCACAACATCCAGACATATTTAAGAGTTAAAAAAAGAGAGAAAGAAGAAAGGAAGGAAAGAATGAATGAAAGAAAGAAAGAGAAAAATATTTGACACTGATCTCTGAGAAACACAGCAATTTGCATGACATTAAACAGTGAATCAGCACCTTTCCATCCTGCCTCAGTCACCCCACTTTAAACCCCCACTTTAAAAGTGAATCCTTAAGTTCCCACCAATTGGCTTTTCTTTTAGAAGGCTGATACATATTTATCCCAGCAGAGGGAAAGAATACGCCAAGCTCTTTAAATTACATGTGCAGAGTGGCGTAACAACTGTCAACCAACTCAAAGGTTAGACTCACACACAGGCTAAATGGAAAGTTGCCTGTGAATCACAAAATGAATCTCACATTTGCTGTCTACCTGCAAAATCAGAGGAAGACCGGCAATTACCGTCCGCACTGAAACTTTAATCAGAAAAAAAAAAAAAAAAACCCTGCTGAACTCTCAAGTCCCTCACTGCTCCTTCTCCTCCGGTGGAAAAGACTTTCTCAGTTAAAAATAAACGTTGCAGCAAATGTTTTCTGTACCTAAAGAAGAAGCTGCAAGCACCTACCTCTGAGTAGGTAAGAAGGTTTGCTGGTTAGAAAAGGGAGCAACTAGGAACTGGTTTTACCTGCCGCACCAAGCAGACTCCTCAAGCCTTAGGAGCAGGGTGCTTTCAAGCCAGAGCAGGAAAACAGCTGGAAAGAAGTGCTGCCTGCCACTGGATGTGACAGCTGCGTTCCAGCGGCGCCTCCGAAACTGGAAACTGGTCTCCTCTTCCTTCTCCAATAAATCAAGCCGCTTCGCTTCTCTCCGCTCAGGAAGCTGAAGATGCGATTGCTGCCTCACTTGAGGGGAAAGCGCTGGTGTGCGTGTGCGTGCGTGTGTGCGTGTGTGCGTGTGTGTGTGTGTGTGTGTGTGTGTGTGTGTGTGTGTGTGGTGTGTGTGTGAGTGTGCGTGTGTACTAACTGCCAGTTTCAGGCTGAGATGATGTGTTCTGCATACTCAAAACCGCTCCTGCTGGGTGGTGGCCATTCCACAAAGACCCCCAGCCTTTCGGGGGAGGATTCAACATCCACTGACCTTGCTGCTGGGGATTCAGGCTGAAGTGAATGGCTCACCCTTCAGTAGATTCAACAATCAATCAAATAAAGGAGATTGGATCAGCCTAAGATCGAGAAAGTACTCACTCTGGTAGCACCAAATTAAAAAAGAAGAAAATCTCTGTTCAACATTTTACACCTGGAATTGATTTTTTTTTCTCCATTTAATTTCCTGCCATGAGCACCGAGTCTAATTGATGAGTGTCTGAATTAAACTTTTTTGCAAGGTTGGCAGAGGCAGCTCAGAGTCTTATCTAGAAGCCAATTCAAACCGTTCATTGCAGAGATCAGCAGATGGGGATTCAGTGGTTACAAGTCAATTATGATGGTTTAACTAACATACTATTTTCACAAACTAGAGGTTCCTTATCAGAGTAGGGATATTTGAGTATAGAAGCAGAATCTAGACAGAAACTCACCCTTAATTTCATTAAAAAAAAAAACAAAGTAAAAATTAGAGAAATAACTTTGTTTACCTCTGTATTAAGAGGAATAACTGCTAAAGTGTTATTATTATTTACCAGTATTTACTATGAATTTTTAAGCAAATCACCTGAGTCTAAAGGTGCTCCATATGGATATATGAAGTAAAATAGCAGTGATATCCATAGTGAACCAGCTATGTCAAGCACAGATAAGAAATACTATGCATCTAGAGAGGGTTAACCACTATGGTACAGATTAAAAACAAATGTCTACAAGTAAGTCACAATGCCCTATTAAATTAGTTTGCTTTCTTGTGCGGTGATAAACCCCCAAAATAACCTGGGGGAGAAGGGCTTCATTTTTAACACACAGGTTTCATCCATCATCAAAAAAAAAAAAAAAAAAATCAAAGCAGGGACCTAGAGATAGAAGGATGGGAACCTGCTTTCTAGCTCACTTGTGCCTGACTTGCTCAGTTATATTTCATACAGACTAGGGCCATCTGGTCAGGAATGACACCATCCCCAGTAGGCTGTTCCCCTCCTATTTCAACTAGCAATCATGAAAATGACTCCCAGATACCGCAGGCTAATCGGAGAGAGAGAGTTCTTCAACTGAGGTTGACTCTTGCCAGGTATTTCAAGGTAACAACTTCAGCTAGCAATGCCAACTATGAAACACAATAAACCTTTCAAAGTGTATAAGCTGAGTGACACTAGAAAGTTTCCCCACTGTTCTCTCTCACCTTGCTGTGATTTCAGTCCAGTGCTCATCCACAAAAATCCAGATAATCTGACATAGCAAAAAGGACCTACTTTGCATGTCTTTCCGCTACAGACAATAAACCAACAAAGCCAACAAATTCTCTTTCAAATTTATGCTTTCCATTAACAATATAAGGGCGAGTCCAAAAACAAACAAACAAACAAACAAAACTGCAGTATAAGGGACCAGAAATAGAGATCAACATACTGATAATGCCAGTCGAGGAATCCCTGGATTCTTGGGATTTCTATGTAATGATGGTGGTGACAACAGGCACCATGGAAAGTAGAACTTTTGCAACCCACGTGGGAAACCAGCGTTCATCACGGGCCGACTATGGTACAGCCACTGCTGGGAGCATATTCCACATGCCGATTATGAAGGCCAGCAACATCAAGTGCCCATTATTACATGAGTTTTGTGACCTTAGCTAGCACTAAGCAGAGAAAAAAAAATCAATTGCTAACAATTTCCAAGTGTCCATTTTTGTTAATTTCAGGAAATTATTTAGCTCAGCAGCTCTCAACCTGAGGATAGTGATCCCTTTGACGGTCACATGACCTTTTCACAGGGGCCACCTAGGACCATCAGAACATACATAATTGTATTTTATTTTTATTATTATTATTTTATTGTTATGAGTAACAACAGTTTCAAAATTATAGATACTAAGTAGCAACCAAAATAATTTTATGCGTGGGGTCACCTCAGCATGAGGAACTATATTTAAAGGGTTGCAGCATCATGAAATTTGAGAACCGCTGACTTAGCTTAAATTAAATTAAAAAAAAAACTATTAACCGGAAATAACTTCAAATACAATTATGTTGAAAATAAAAACAAAACATTTTTATTTTTAAATATTTACTTATTATTAATATTTACTATGCTGGCTATATTGTTTGTCTGAGAAAAAAGATAGAGAGACAAAAGAGGGAGATTGAGACTGGACCCTTTTTTTATTTTTTTGAGACAGAGTTTCTCTGTATAACACACCTGACTGTCCTGGACCTCATTCTGTAGACCAGGCTGGTTTTGAATTCACAGAGATCTGCCTGCCTTTGCCTCCAGACTGCTGGGATTAAATGAATGTAATACCACCGCCCAAGATTGGAGCATTTTGGGGATAAGAAACACATGCTACGTCTCTAAGATTTATTGTAGTACATATTTCATAAACATGCAACTATCTCCCCTTAGAAGCACATCTTTAATAAAATACCATTAACTACCTAGTTTTCATTATGCTCAATGAGCAAGCAATGTCTCTTTTGTCAGTTTCTTCTGTAGTAGGTTATCTAGCCTAGAGACAGGCATTATATTTAATTACTGTGCTGCTTCCACAAATATTTAATATCTCTTAAAGGTTTGTGCACCCATGGAGAACTGAAATCTATCTGGATACATGAACAGGCTGTTAGCTACCCTCACAACCAATCAGAAGCAGCTATATCTTCCCCTGCCCTCTCACACGCACGTGCGCGTGCACACACTCACACTATATCTACATCTGTATCGATAGACAGAATAAAGAAGAATTCTAGAAGAAGATGGAGTGAATTTGAGAGGAAGGTGTCAGCTGAGACATGGGAGGAGTTGGGGGGAGAAGATGGGGGGGTGTAGGAATGATGTGTGCATACACCGTGCTCATGTATAAAATCTCTAATGAACGTAGACAAGTACTTTTTTTAAAAAAGGCTTTCAGAAGAATAGAAGTAAAAAGAAACTTCTTCAGCTCCATAGAGAGAACCTACACAAAATCTGATGTCTTTCTACTCGAATGTGGTAACCAGCACTATTTGCTACTGGATCAGAAACAAAGCTATGATGTTAGTTCTCACCACTTTTGTTCAGCATACCTTCCAGTCCGTGCCAGAAACGAAGGAGAAGATATAAAGAGACTATAGTTTAGAGAGAAATAAATACAACAAAAAGTCTTTTATATGTGCATAATTATCTAGATAACAACTCATGAGAAATCTACAAAACAAAGTCAGTGCCTAGTATTGAGCTATGCAATATCTCCATATTTATTGTGTATGAACAAAAGTCAATGCTCCTCTATGCACTAGCAATGAAGGTGGGTGTGAGAACCTAAATCTAAAGCAATTAAAAGCAAGATAATAAGTGTATCATCCTGAACCAATTGGGCACAACATAGGACACTGGACAAATCGCACCTGTGGTAATTTGAGATGCATGATAATTACACACTGGAAGTCCCACCCAATGAAGTCACAAATTGTCTCCAAGCTCTTATGTGGTTTAGTACTATGCCGATCAAAATTTTGTTGATTTTTTCCTGAAAATATCTAAGACAATTTGAAAACTTATAGGATATGGCCAAGAAACAAGAGTTAGGTCAAGCAATTTTAAGAAATACCATCTTGAGAGGAATCAAACTGTTCAATTTGAAGGTTTCATGTGGCTGCAGCACTCCACACTACAGGAAACAGTGGAGCAACAAACAAATCAACCAATAAAAGAGAGTGGAGAATTAAGGAGACCCACATAATTGCCCAACGGGCAGCAATTCTCAGTTCTCAGATCGATATACAAGTTCATGCAGGGTGCAGATGGGGAGGTGGGAGAATGAACCGAACAATTTAAGACAGATAGACAACAAAAATCCAAAACCTCTATCAGAAAATATGTGGGTTAATAAATAGCCATGTCTTCATACTGACAGTGAGGAACCACTAGTTTAAAAAACAAAAACCTACCCAATAATCAAACCATCTGTCCAGTCAGAGAGAAGAGAGGGTTGAAGTCTTCATTCTTCTGGATTACAGGTGGGTCTTCAGGAAATTGCAGTCACAGACCTCTGTTAATTCAATAATTTTCTGAGGCTAAATTTTCCTGGTCCCAGCCCTGCAATGCTATCTGAACATAGTAGGAGGTGATTTAGCTGGGGATCTTGAAGAGAACAGGCTATAGATGCATAGAGTAACTGACGTGAACTGATAAGAAGACCCAGACAGGTCTAAAGCCAGGCTGGATCTGGGATCTCAGCATAAGGATATCCCAGCTCCATGTCCATATGGGCCCAGAACCGAGAGGTTCTAGAAGCTGTTGCAATGACAGTTTCAGTTCCTGCTCTGAGAGTAAAGCCCTGAGGCTCACAAGTCTCCCAACCTATGGGGGTACTCGAAGGCACTAGAAGTGTAGTGGGGACAGCAGAAAGGAGGGCAAAGAGGCGTCTTTTTACAAACCTCCTCTCCTAGTGACTGAAGGAGCTCCAGAAGAACATGGAAGCACTTGCCTTGGGTGGAGTTTTCGTCTTTGAAGGCCCAGTACTTTCCTTCATGAAATCCTCTCTCTATCCAGCCTCTACTGTACTCTGTTGTTGTAGACATTGGGCTCATGTCTCAGTGAGGAATGCGGAAGGTCGGCCTCCGGAGGTATACCCAACTACTTATATACTCTCTCTTTGTCTAATCTTGTAAAATTTACTAGTTTTGGTTTGGGGGGCTGGTAGAAAATAAATTAGTAGATAAAAGGTCTTATTTTAAAAAAAGATGCTAGGACAAGTAAAAATAGATAAAAAACCAAACTTGTACTGAAATCCCATTGTTGTATGAAAACCAACTCCAAATAAATGCAGTCCTGAATCTAATCTTTAAGAAATCTTACAAAACTGTGTATTTTCAGGATTTAAGACAGACAAAGTCTTTATAGTCTGTTAACAAAAACATATGGGGGAAAGGACCAATAATACATAGGCTCTCCTCTAGATTCCATGAAAATATTGGCTCTTTTAAGACAATATACAAACTGTATCATGGGAAATATTTAATAATTACAAAGCAGATATGATAAAGATCCAAAATATAGAACAAACTCATAAAACACAGTAGTTATCAAAGAGTACAATTCAATGATAAGACAAGAAAATGAGGGAATATTTAGAGTTAGCATCCAGGCATATAAAATATCACAAAATATTATGTAAAAGCATCAATTCTTTTATGAAAAAGGCAAATAAGAGTGGCTAAGTATAAAAATAGGGGGTCAAAAAATATGAACAAGAATCCTGAGAAACTGGGTCATATATATTGCTAGTAGGTTTATGAAATATTTCAACTGTTCTGAAAAGTATTATTTCACTTTTTAAATAAAAAAAATAAATCATGCATGCAGCTCTCATCTGGCACAGAAAATGAACTCCAGAGCATCTATCCAAGGGAAAGAAAACTCATGTTTACCGAAAATCAGTACATAGATGTTTCTGGCTGACTCAATCATGAGAATCAAAACTGGAAACAACCAAGATATGTCTTCACATAATAATTAAAAATAAAACAAAATAATTTGTGTCAGCACTGGTGTGATATAGTTGTTATCAAAAAGTGAACAAAATACTGTGGGGCGTGAAGACTATTCTTTTTCTAAAAGACTATGGTTCTCCTAACCATAACTAATACAAATAAATCCTTGGTCCACATTGTACTTAGGGTTTCTATTTCTGGGGTGAAACACCATGATGAAAGCAGCATTAGGAGGGAAGGGCCTATTCGGCTTGCACTTGCCCGTCACTGTTCATTACTGAAGGAACTGGGGACAGAATATCAAACAAGGCAGGAGCCTGGAGGCAGGAGCTGAGGCAGAGGCCATGAAGGAATCCCGCTTACTGGCTTGTTTCAAATGACTTGTTCAGCCTGTTTTGTTATAGAACCCAGAACCTCTAGCCCAGGATTGGCCCCACCCACAATGAACCAGGAACTCCTC
Source organism: Microtus ochrogaster (assembly GCF_000317375.1). Lineage (NCBI taxonomy): Eukaryota > Metazoa > Chordata > Mammalia > Rodentia > Cricetidae > Microtus > Microtus ochrogaster. Next base: position 5,405,033 of record NC_022023.1, read on the forward strand.
AATCAATCACTAATTAAGAAGATGCCTGTAGGCTTGCCTGCATCCCAATATTATGGAGGCATTCCTCAGCTGAAACACCCTCCTCTCCAGTGACTACAGCTTGTGTCCAGTTGATGCAAAACCAGCCAACATAACTGACCCTCGTCAGCTTGACATGCAAACGTATCACTGTTAAGCTACAACCTTTCCTTTCTTGTTTAGCCTTAAGATCACACATTACTATAAACACCACTATATAAAACATTTTAGAAACTTAAAAAGTTCTACAATATTTACAAATTCAAACACTTTAAAATTCAGTTTCTTCAAAAAAAAATTCACTCACTTTTTGAAAATCTAAAGTGTCTTTTAAAATCTAAAGACAACAACTTGATCTCCTATAAACCAAATATACGTTAACCATTTGTCATTTAGGTTGGCTGGCTGCACTCCATGGGTGCTGCTGTTCTCTGTGGTCATCCCTGCGACCGTCATCTCAAAAATGCTGGGATCTCTTGCTGGAACTGGACTTCACTTTCACCGGTAGCCTCCCCTGGGCTCCCTTCAGGGACTGCAGGCCTACCGCACAGTGACAAGTCCCAATACTTTCATACTTTCAAAGCCATTATCACTTGAGAGACTCTTACACATGACTAAGTTCAGGATGAAGCTACCTCTGGAACACGGAATATGTGTGTTGATGCGGAGAAAAACTTCCCAAAAGACTTCACCTCGATGATGCTGGTTTCTGCTTAACCACAACTGGTCCTTAAGCCCCAGGTGCCCAGAATCTATTGTCCCATCAAAGGAGAGGCTTTACTTTAGTGGTTCAGCTCTCTTGTTAATTAACGGCTGATTATTCATCTCCAGCTGGCCAGATACCACTGATTCTCCACACAAAAGGCCTGATTAAAGAAACCACAACAAAAAAGAAAAGAAAACATTGCTTTCCTCTGAAAGTCCACAAGCTAGGCCTCAGTCGTGGGCATGGCTCTCAACATTTTTATCTTCTAAGCTCCCAAAGACCAGCTCGCCAAGCTGCGAACACTTAATGGCTCTTCAAGCCCAAAGATTCCAAGTCCTCCCACAAGCCTCTCAAAAACACATGCTCAGCAACACCCTTCAATCCTGGTAGCAAAATATGTACTCCTTAGGGTTTCTACTGTGGTGATAAAACCTCCTGACCAAAACGACTTGGGAAAGAAAGCACTTATTTAGCTCATACTTCTATGTTGGGGTTTATCATGGAAGGAAATCAGAACAGGAACTTAAGCAGGTAAACCTGGAGGCAGGAGCTGACACAGAGGCCATGGACGGGTGCTAATCACGAGTTTCCTCAGCTCGCTGTCTTATGAAACTGCACACAATGGACGGGGCCTTCCCCCATCAATCACAAATTAAGAATATGACTATAGACTTGTCCACATCCCTTCTGGAGACATTTTCTCAACTGAGGCTCACTCCTCTTCAGTGACTCTACCTTGTATTAAGTTGACATAAAAGTAGGCCCCACAGTCCTGTAATTCATCAAAATCCCTTCCTCCTGTCTTCCTACTCTTTCTTCTTTATCTGAGCTCCTCTTCCTGTTTCTCCTCTCCAGGCATGCAGCCTCGTGTGGCATCAACATGCAATCAACCTGCCCTGGTTGTCCTGGTGCTAAGACTATAGATGTGACCCACAACGTCTGTCATGTTTCCTACATTTTTGAATGAGGTTGGGCCAGTTTCTGGGCTTTCTGTTTTATTCTATTAGCTATTCTGCTCAAGTACATCCTCCTTCCATTTCAATGGCGCTGAAATGAGCTCTACCATCTTGGAACATAATCACCCCTTGGGGCTCTTTCTTCTTAACATTTTAATAACAGTTCCATATGTTTACTTCATATGATATTTATGATTATTAGAACAAAAAAACTTGTAGATATTTTTGGTTAAATCACATTCAACGTATAAATAAATGCAAGAATAGCTACAATTAAAATATGAGATCATTTTTAATTTAGAAGATGGAATTTATTTCTATTTCTTCAAGCTACTTTTGTGACTTTCAGGAGTGCCTGATATTCTTTATTTAAGGCATTTCTTACTAACTTTATTCTCTAAAATTTTATTACTATTGTTATTATTTAATCAATTTTATTACCTAACTTATATTCATTCCTGCACAGGAAGAGTTCGGTTTCAGATGATAATATTGTACCCTGTAACCTTATTAAACTCTTATTTTTAATACGCTTTATTATTTATTCTCAATGGCTTTTCATATATACTATCTTGTCACCTTTATTATTTCTTCTCAATGGCTTTTCATATATACTATCTTGTCATCTGTAAATTGAGTTTGTTTCTAATTTAAAACTGTCACTGCTGCTCTTGTACAACTTATAGTGGATTATTTTCCAATATGGTATTAGAATATGTCAAATAATATTTTGTTTAAGATGGGATATTGAAAAGTATCATTACTGTGTGTGTGTGTGTGTGTGTGTCATTGTCAAGACTAGATAGCATTGCAATGCTTATATATTGTATATTCTGGAAGAATTTAAACATTTAGAATGACCTACTTTTATGTGGACAAACAAAACATCAGGTATGTATATTTCAAATTTACATTGGAAAATTTTTGAATATTTTAAAACACAATTGAATAAGTCTTAAGCAATGGGTAAAACCCCACCCTAAATTTAGATCTAAACCCGAGGATTAGACTACCGTTACCATGAGCTGAAAGATAAATATTGTTCATTTGAAAGTTCTCACTAATCATCCTATCAAATTGAGGGAATTTCAATACTAATCACTAACCAGACTTTAATAGGAACTAGCAATCTAAAGACATGCAGGACTCCTGTGAGGCAAATGCCGCGTTAGGGGATGTGTGGTCCAGAGGAGACACTCCACCTGTTTAATCCTCTTTTCCTCTCAGCACAGGAATTGCCAGGAGGCCCAGGGAAGACAACAAAGCTGGCAGGAATATGGACGTACTTCTGCCTCTGTCTGTATAACCAACACAGGACACAACCCAAAAAACCTGAGAACTCATCAGAGATAGAAGTGTATTTTATTCAGTAGGAAATATTTGTATCCCCAGTCCAAAGTCAGGAGAGTGGAGATTCAGGAATTTCTTGTCTTAATGGAACCAGGCATGTTCATATTTGCTGCCCAGTAATGACTCACTAAAATATGTAAATATAAAAATGAGTTTGTTTATAATAGCACATTTTAATAGAATCCAAAAGTATTATTGATTTATTAATTATTTGCCATCTGCCATACCTACTTAAGTTGGAAAACATTACTAAATATAAATGTCCTTAGAGTTTGATATATTTTACACTTTTGGGATCAAACATTCTCTTATCTTAGTGTTGAATTGCTGGTAATATTTTCCACTTCAAGAAGCACTGAGATATTTGCTTGACTGAAGAAAGAGAGTTTTGGTGTAGCACACAGAAACTGTGGACGTCATGGAGCGTTGGAACCGAGCATTTGAACCAAGAGCTATCTGTAAGCTTCCTGAAATCTGCTGCGGTTTCTGGTGCTTTTTTTCTGGTTGAAGTGCAGTGAGAGTAATATCATTCTGTCAGATGACAGGCAAGGTTCTTTTAATGAAAAGTGTTTATTAATTTGGAGAAGAGAGGGAAGTGCTCAAGGGAGAATTTGGATGGAAGAAAAGGAGAAATGTTGTAAATATCTTATAATCTCAATATTTAAAAAATTAATTCAAAGAAATGAATGGATATTTGCTTTAACAATGAAGTCACCAAAAGTCAGTCGAAGAGAAAGCCCCCTTTTTTCACTGTTTGGAGTCCCACAAGATGGCCAAGCTACACAACTGTTCCATACCTGCCTGCAGAGTGCCTAGGCCAGTCCCATGCAGGCTCCCTGGTTATCCTCCAGTCCCCACAAGCCCAGGTGAGTTGATTGTGTGAGACTACCTGAGGTGTCCTTGACCCCTCTGTTTCCGACAACATTTCTAATCCTCCTCGACAGGATTCCTGTATTCCTCCTAACATTTTGCTTTAGGGTCTGTGCATTTGTCTCCATCAGTTGCTGGATGACACCCTTTGAGCACAATTGGGCCAGGCACCAATCTGGTCCCAAAGGATGGCCAGCAGTTCAGGCTACTTACCTGCTATTGCTAGGAGTCTAAGATGGGTTTCTCCCTGTTGATTCCTGGGAGATTGCACTGTGTCAGGCTTCCACTTTGTCCCTCAATGCCATCTGCCTCCTCTGCACCCCCCCCCCCAACCTAATAGCTCAATTTCCCATCCCCAACCATCCTCAGTTCACTCAGAAAATCTCTTCTATTTCCCCTTTACAGGGATATCTGGGTGTCCCTTCATGAACCCTCTTTGTTACCTGGTCTCTCTGGGTTTGTGGATTGTAGCATACTTATCCTTTATTTTGTAGCTAATATTCACTTATGAGTGAGCACATACCATGTTTTTTTATGTCTGAGTTATACACTCAGAAATATTTTTTTCTAGTTCCATTCATTTGTTTGCAAATTTTCTGCTGTCTTTGTTTTTAGCAGCTAAGTATTAATTACTCCATTGTGTATATGTGTGACATGTTCTTTATCCAGTTCTCAGTTGTGGGACATCTATGTTGTTTCCAGATTCTGGTTGCTGAAGATAAAGCTGTTATTAATATAGTTAAGCAATGTTCTTGTAGGATTGTTGGGTATCCTTTGGGTATACAACCAAGAGTGGTGTAGTGGGATCCTCTTCTGTAGGAGCTGTCACTCGTGTTTTTGATCTTAGCCATTCTGACAGGTATAAGATGGAGTCTCAGGGCCATTTTGATTTGCATTTCCCTGATGGCTAAGGATGCTGAACACCTCCTTAAGTGCTTCTTGTACATTTGAAGTTCTTCTGTTGAGAATTCTCTGTTTAGATAGATATGCACCAAATTTTTAATTGGATCATATGATGTTTAGCTTCTTGAGTTCAGCTCTCTGTCAGATGTGGGTATAGTGAAGATCATTTCCCATTCTGTGGGCTGCCATTTTGTCCAATTAATGATTTAATTTGCCTTTCAGAAACATTTCAATTTCATGAGATCCCATTTATTAATTGTCAATCTTAGTACCTGTTCTTTTGGTGTTCTGTTCAGGAAGTTGTCTCCTGTGACAGTGAATTTGAGATTATTTCCACCTTTCTCTTCTATCATGTTTAATGTTTCAGGATTTATGTTCATTTTTTGAGTTTTTACAGGATGAATGATATGGATTTATTTGCATTGTTCTTTACAATGGCATCTCGTTAGACTAGCACCATTTGCTGAAGATATTTCTTGTTCACTTTATGCATCTTTAACATATGGAGAGGTGCTTAGTATTACTGAAACTTGATATACCATGTTTTATTGATAGTCACAAGAGATCTGTCTTTTCATGGATGGAAATGCAAGAGGAGGGGATTGGGTGAGCAGGGGTGGGTGTGAGGGAATGTGGGAGAAGAACAAGGAGGAGAGGATGTGGGAGACCCTGTGGCCAGGATGTAAAAGAAATAGATGGATTTTAAAAAGGAAAGAAAAAAAACAAGGTAAGTTGTGAAACTGTCACAGCCCAGGGCAACAGAGTTATCACATCCTCATCTAAATGGATGCTCGACAAGAAAACATCATTAAGTTAAAAAAAAAATGACACTTTGGAATTAAGTATGGACTCACGTTAATGACAATAAATAAAGATTGGTTCATAACTGGGGAAATTCAGTGTGGCAAAGCATGTATGCAAGTGATAGTGACAGCCTGGATTAATGCCAAAATTCATTATAAATTTGAAACTTTAACATTTGAAAATCCATTTAAAAACAAGATGGAATGGAGGCAGCTCAGAAAGCTGAGGCAGGAGATTGAAGATTCACTGGAGTCGGTGGATTTGAAATCAGAATGAATAGCAAAGCAAGACCCCAACTTTAATGTGTCTTTGGGATATTTGTCCAGCCCCCTTCTCTCTCCCTTTCAGAAATTTGGATGAAAAAATGCAGCCTAGCCAAGTGTCTGGAAATGATTCATGCCTGGAACTCGTTTCTTTTGTGTCTATCTTTGTGCCTTAGTGTTTCCAGCATTGCTGTTGTGCTGTTGATGGTTTTTCAGCTTCTGGTTCTATGCTCAGTCTCTCCCTATGAGGCAAACAGCTTCTTTTGTCGCTGTTTCCCATACTAGGAATGGAGCCAAGGCCTAATGCACGCTTGCTGGGCACCATGCCACCGAGCTGTACCCTAAGCCCAAGAGAGCTCTTGTTCTGGTGTCTGGAAGTGTCATGGTGGAAAACTCTGCAGGAATGTGAGCCCTTCAACCCAGAAATCCATGTGTCTCTTGTCTGTATGGTTTCAGATCCGGTGTTAAGTTTACCTTCTGCTGGCAACAGTCATACTCTGGTCCAAACATCTTTCTGAACTCGGTCTCTGTGGTGATGCTACCAATCACTTCTCAGTCATCTTCTCCTGGACACCCTTGCCACTTAAGTTAGCACACCTGACTATGACATTACATTGCCTGGAATCAGTACCATTCACTTACACTAAGTTCAAACTTTAAGTTTTTATTAAAATGAGTGCAATGATTTCAAAAAAAAAAGAAAAAGAAAGAAAATGAAAATATTTTTAGTTTGTGAAGTATAACTAAATCTTATAACACCAAGTCTTTGAAAGAACACATCTGAGCCTCCTTAAGTGTCTTAAACCCAAGGAAACAAAAGCGGCTATGCTCTTAAGAGAAGTTCACGGCTTCCGCACAGAGAAATCAAAGCTATGATGACATTTCATGAAATTTTAAGGCAGCCTAATGTAAGAAAAATCCTTTGTAGTAATAGCTTTTGTGACTGACTGAAAACAAAATGATATCCCTTTCTGATGAAAAATACCACCATCAACAACATTCATATTCTTATCATGTAAAATATCATGCATGCATGCAATCTCCCCAGCACAGGCTGTATCCTAAAGAAAAAGAGTCAACTTTAAAGGAAAAAACAAAGAGCAACGAAAAGAACCATAAGGCAGATTATATACACACACACACACACACACACACACATACACACACACATAGTGATTATATATTATACATATATCAATTATATGTATACTGTGATTAAATGTATGTATATATATCACTATAATTATATATTATACATACATAAATATACAATATACATTAGACAAATATTTTAGAATGTGAAAGTTTTCCAAGTAAATGATAATATGAATAAGCTGCATAAAATGAAGAACATTAAAGCTTACGTGCATAAGCTATTTTATTATAAATAGCTTAAAAATTGTTATACCTCATTGGGAAAATCCAAGATTATAAAATTTATTCTCCACTATGAGAAAATTTCCAAATGAAAAACAGGGTGAAACAGGAATAAATAAGAGCAAGACACATGAAACATGTATGGAAAATTACTCAACAGTCCAAAAGTATGATATTTGATACCCAGAAGAAAATGATCCAAAATTGTTTTTCTGTCTCTTTGTTTGTATATTCATGATTAAATGTGTCTGGAGACTTGTGTAAACATGTGTGCCAGGCATGTGGTGTCCAAAGTTGAGGTCAGGTGTGCAGTTCTTTAATGGTTCTCCACTTTATTGTTTGAGACAGTCTTTCATAGTACCTGGCACTTTGGATTCCCTGAACCATATGATCAGTGAACCCCAGGGATCATCTAGGCATTGTCTGCCCACAGCTGGCATCAGAGCTGTGTGCCACTGAGCCAGGCCTTAGTACACGGGTCCTAAAGTTCAAACTCAGTTCTCTATGCTTATACAGCAAGCAGATTTCCAACAGAAGCCGTCTCTCCTAGCACAATAGACAGTGTTTGAAACCCACAGATGGTTGAATTTTCTTAAACTGAGCAAAAGCACAAACTACCTGAAACAAGACATTCAGAAACAAAAAAAGGACTTAAAAAGCAAATAAATCACACCTAAGAACAGCATAGCCAATTAACTGCTGGGGAAAGAGAGAAAAACCCTGCAGGACTCCAAGAACAAAGTTTCCTAGTGGAAACGGAGAGCTGAGACTAGTCTGAAGATGCTAGAGTTGTGCATTTGAAATGGTGAGGAACGGTGAAATCCTCAGCAACCCCAAAGCTGTACGATGACGTCACATTTAAGAATAAATGAGATAGGGTAATATCAATTTAGAATAGAAAAGTAGTTACTGAACAATTAATACTTCTGACACAGTTTGAAGGAATCGAAATGGACCTGTCTTCGGCACCTAATTCCTGAGGATTTGTTCTCATGTCTGAATGTGCAAAGGCAAGCTTCCAAGGAAGAAACATTCAACATTCCTGGCCAGCTTTATGTGTATATACCATAACAATAAGCAGCATGAAAAGATGGTCTCAAGGGTTCAATAGTGGCACTCTACGCGATAACTAATAGCTAATTGTACTTAAGGCCCATTTAATTGGAGGCAACTGATGCCTGGCATTGTAAATCGAGCAAACTACCTTTGAGCTACAATCAATTGATGGCTACTGAGAGAGGGTTTGCCACCCTTCCCCAGGGATGAGTCCCTGGAAAATTATGTAATCCTGAGTGGTTAGTCCTAAACACGTGTACATAAGAGGAACAGTAATAATTAAAGAACAAAGAAGTCATGAACTTGAGGAGGGGAAGAAGGAGGAAATGATGTAAACACAATGCTCATGTGTGAATTTCTCAAAAAAGTTTCATTAGAAGAAAACAACAAACCCAGTCAGACAACCTAAACAAGTTTCCGTGATGCAACACTAACAAAGTACGGCACACTGAGCTTATGCACTATTAGGTATGAACAAATATAAACCACTTGCCTATTTAACAAATGGAAATCACATCAAAATATCAAATGAAACAAGACGGACACACAAATATATCTACATTAATTAGTTAATAAATAATAATGGTCAAAGAAATCAGATGGTGGTTTATTCTGGATAGGTGGGAAAGGATATGGGCTGAGACATGATCAAATGCTATATGTAACAAGGCAGGTAGAAAACGGGAGATATGCATGGGTTTTTGTGTCATTTACTCTAGATGTATATACGGTACCAGGTGCATATTTTGTACATCCATATAGAGATGCAAAACTAGAGAAACTTGAAATTTGCAGTGGATATAAAAATCCACAAAAATCCATTTTATGTTTGTAGTTGACAGAGCTTTCCTTCTAGAGTATCATTGCCTTTTCCCAGTCTCCAATCCTTTCCCACCCACTCTTTGAAACCTCTGAATCACTTTTCGCACACTTCTCTCCTTTCATAATCGAAAATTATTTAATCATTGAGAGCTGCCAAAGAAAGGGGTGGCTATTGGAATTACCATGAATATAATTTATGGTTCATAATAGCTTCTCTTTTAACAGCTATTAACAGTTTTTCCTAAAGACATTGCACACATGGCCTTTCTCCTGGAAATATTTAATGACACCAATCATATGAAAATAATAACCTTGTTTCAAAAAAGAACAGAAAGTAGGAATTTTTTGTCATTATTGTGTCATTTGGATTTGGAAAAATTTAAATGAAGAAATAGGTGAACATATTTGACACTCTTTCAAATGTCAGTCATTGGTTGGAAAATACAGCAGCTTTATGCTGATAACCTTTTAACACATACACACACACACACTTACACTCAGAGAAAGAGAGAAATTGTTTCTGAAAATGTTGCAATTAATAATAACGTATCAATAGAAAAAAATAAAGCCACATAGAATAAATCTCAACATGTGCTAGCTTTAATGAACAACATAATTTCAGTACTGACATTCAAGCTTGAGACAAGTTTTCTCATAGCCAACACAAAATAGTACATAATTCAGGGGGTAAATATTCCATTAGTCAAAGAAATAACACGTTTTACATGACTGAATTCTAATAGATTTCTTATGTGTGACTTTATAGAGAATCTCACTGCTGTAATGTCTGCAATAACATGGTTAGTGTTACTAAAATAGCACCTTTTATATTTCTCGTTCAGATAGTGACTTTCAATAAAAACCAAGGACTTAACTTTAAAATGGAGCTTGGTGAAGGTAAGCTGTTATAGCTAAACTTAACATCATGATAGCTGAAAGTGAAATTCCTGAAGAAGTCACTGGACACATTTTTTCCTTAACTATTTCTGTTTAATTGGCATGTCCAACACTACAAACACTGTCAGGCTCATTGTGCAGATTTTCAGTAAGCCTAAGTCATTGAACGAGAAAACAGGTGTAATAGAAGTGTGGACTAGAGTGAGCTGGAACTTGGAATAAATATTGTCATCTTTAATCAGATACTGAGTACATCAAAAAATAAATAAATCTACGACCTGGAAGTGATTCTGTGATGGATCTGCTTATTGCCATGGAATTGGGACTTCAGGTAGAATTCCCAGAACATATATAAACTCCAAGTTCAGCAGTGCTTGCCTGTAACCAAAACATAAGCTGCCATAGACAGGCAAATTCCCAGAGGTTGCTGGTAAGTCCACCTTGCCAACCTCTGTGCTTTGGGTTTACTGTGAGACTCTGTCTCAAATCTAAATAGAGAATAGACAACTATGAAGGATCTTGGCCTTCTTGATCACACTCATGGGTGCAGGATATCACTCACGCAAATAATAACATCCCCACAAGAGAAATGTAAGTCTCTTGATATAAAGCCCAGAAATCCAGGGATTATGCATCACTGAGCAAAGGAGACAATTATGCCGTGTTGATAAAATGCTTGAAGAATAAAATAGTTGCAAGAACAGATGTTCCTTAAAAATTAGAATGAAGAAGCAACTTTATCATAGAGATAAAGTACTAAAGAGGGAAAATATTCATTCACGAAAAAGTGGAATAAATGTATCTCACAAGGTTTTCAGTGATACAACTCAAGAACTCTTAATTTTATGGCTTGACTTCGGTTGCTAGGAACTTTTTGACGACCACCTCTTCTGTTTATACAGACAGCAAGTTGTCAAGGAGACCAGGTAGTGTGGTCCACCTGATCTTTAAAGCAAACTCAAATATTCCAGACAGGTATTAAAGCTTTATGTTATTCCAGGACATTTCTTTATTTGAAGTTTTTGTGCTTCAATAGTCTAGTGCACAAAACAATAGGTTTTGTTACAAATTCACAAACTTCCATTCTGTATTTTGATCATATTCACCTACAATTAAGCTGTCTACTGCCAAATTTTTCTGGTCCGCATCATTTTCCTTTCAATTATCACATCTAAACTATTTTAAAATCAATATTCAATTACGACCAAAAGTGATATCTATTTGTCTTTATGTGTTGGACATTATCACTTAATATGATTTCAAGTTATATTTCCTATAAATTGCATCATTTATGACTGTGTGTATGAGTATGTATATCTGTGTGTGTGTGTGTGAAAGAGAGAGAGAGAGAGAGAGAGAGAGAGAGAGAGAGAGAGAGAGAGAGAGGGAGGGAGGGAGAGAGAGAGAGAGAGATTTTCTTTATCAACTGTTAATGGACATATACTCTGGTTTTACAACTTGGATATTATAAAGAATTTTCAACAACTATTTTTTAAGTAGTTAGTACCCTGGCTAATTATATCTCTTCAGGTATATGCCCGATTTTAATTAAATAGGTAGAATATACCAAAGTTCTGGTTTTAGTATGTGTAATTTACATAATTATTTCCATAGTTCTCTCCCATTTCATTTCCTTTATTGAAAATAAAAATCCATTTGTCAGCCCCTTTCCCTTCCTTTGTACCTAATTTATCTGGTTCTATGAATTGTAGTTTGGGTATTACTTATTTAATAGTTAATAGCCACATAGAAGGGGTTAAATACCCAATTTAACAGTATGAGTTTGTGTTACCTCGGTCACAAGGATTTTTTTCTAGTTCCATCCATTTGCCTACATATTATATTGCTGCAGATATATGATCACTATGAACCCTGAAGTTGTGTTATTTACTGGAGAAAGGTGTTTCTGGTTATGGTATGACTCAGACTAGTACACACCTTAATCCAAGAGTTTCCTGTTTGAAGATTATAAACATGATTAAATAAAGTCAACCATAGGTCAAAAGCAAAGCAAGCAACCAATTGATAGGAAGTGAACATAGGATTTTTTAAAAAGCATAGAGAGTAAGAGGGACTCGAAGGACAGATAAGTAGACACTCAGTAACTAGAAGGGATGAACATTTAGTTTAAGTTTCTTGTTGGGATAGTGTAGGAGGAATTTAAGCTGATAAGTCAGTTGGGTGCCCTCTCTGACTCTCTGAGATAGCATGCTTTCACCAATCTGGCTCCCAAGTCTTTATTGATAAAATTTAATAATTGTGATTTAGTTAAAAACAGTATCTCGTGATGTCATTTTTAAATACCTGAGTAAAACTCCATTTTGCAAATATACACATTTTCTTTATTTTTTCTTTTATTGCTGGACATGGACATCTATGTTGTTTCTAGTTTCTAGCTTTTAGGAATAGAACAGCAATTAACACATGTGAGTAGGTGTCCCTCCAATAGATTGAAGCATTTTTTAGAAGTATCTTCAAAAGTGATATAGCTGGATACTGAAGTAGATCAGTTGTCATCTTCCTGAGAAACTGCCAAATTGATTCCCAAAGCGGCCGTATTAGTTTTGATTTCCAGCAACTATGGAGGAGTGTCCCCCGCTTGCTCTTCATCTTTTCCAGAATGAGCTTTCACTTGTGTTATTGATCTGAGACATTCTGATAGATATAAGATGGAATCTCAAAGTAGTTTTGATTTATATTTCCCTGGTGGCTAAGAGTGTTGAACATCTCTTTGTTTCTCAGTAATTTTAGTTTTCAGTACAGAAGATTCTCTGTTTCAATCTGTACCACATTTTTTTATCAATTAAATTTTATTTCATTTATTTTAAATCCATGCCGTACTTTTCCTTCCCCTCTTCCCCTTCTCTCCCCTTCTACTCCTCTTTGACCCCCAACCACGCTGCTGTTTCTGTTTAGCAAAGGGCAGAACTCCCATGGATGTCAACAAAGGATGGCACTTCAAACTGAGATAGAACTAAGCTCTTCCCTTTGTATTTAGACTAGGCGGGGCAACCCAGTATAGGGAATAGGTTTGCAAAGCTAGTTCAAGTGTTAGGGACAGGTCATGACCCCAATGCTAGGAGTCCCACATACAGACCATGCTATACAATTGTCACATATATGTAGAGGGCCTAGGTCGGTCCAGGGTAGGATCCCGAACAGTTGGTTCAGAGTCTGGGAGCTTCACTGAGCCCAACTTAGTTTGAAGTGAATTATTTGCTTTTTTTAAATACTTAGTTTCTATTCGAGGCCAGCCTGGTCTACAAAGGGAGTTCCAGGACAGACTCCAAAGCCACAGAGAAACCCTGTCTCGAAAAACTCTAGTTTCTAGAGTTTTTTACATATTTTGGATATTAACCTTTTATGGGATGTATAGATGGTAAAAAATGTTTTCTCAATCTGTAGGTTGCTGCTTTTTATGAACAAAGGTATCTTTTGTCTTACAAAAACTTTGCAATTTCATGACATCCCATATATTTATCAATGATCTTAGAGCCTTCTCAAAGATTATTACCTTTACAAAGTCTCCTCGCTGGAAGAGGAGGATCAGGTAGGGAGGGTAAGAATAGAGGGATTTGAGGGAAGAATTGAAGGGAAAAACAGCTAGAGCTGAGGAACCTTAGAAGGGTTGTGGGAAACGGAGCACACGGAATCTTCTTAAAATATGTGAAGGCGATTCTAAAGAAGTGTCCACGTAATGGGGAGACAGAGTCCTCGCTGGCCATCCCTTGTCACTAAAGCCTCCAGATCCTCCTCACCTTCATAAACCTCATACTACATACCTTCCTTATTCCTCTCTTCCTTTAGAAACAAGCAGAACAACAGAAAGAAAAGAATAAAGCAAAACAAAGAAAAAAAACAAGCAAAATAGGCACACATATGTACACACAATGTCAGAAACTTCTTGAGGATATCTCTTCTTCAGTAAGCAAGGTGCACTGTGTGATACTGGAACAGCAATAAATATATTTATAACTTGAATCCTTTGCCTGATAATACATGGCCAATACAATTTTATCTTTAGTTGTGTCTAGTACAAAAGATACCATTATCTGCTATAAGCTCACGCTATCTCACTGGAGCTTCTGAGTCTACATGAGTATGAAAATAATAAATGTGTATACTGTAGACTATCAAATATTGGTATTTCTGTAGCTAATGAAATGTATGAGCCCAGCAAAATTATATGACAATATAAGAAGACTAAATTTCATTTCTGGATTTTATGGATAGTTTTCCAGGTCAAATTCAGCTTGATTCACCCAACCACGTCAGGTAAAGCATCATTTTCAAAATGTAGGTTTATTAACCTAAAATAAATTAAATTAATGACTACATGTATGTTACATTATGGGTAGGAAAATAATTGATCATATTAAAAGAAACAGAAAGATAGTAACTTGTTCTTCCACATTTATGTTTGCACTTAGTTTACTGAATTTCACTGAAGGTTCTTCCTGTTCACTTTACTGTACTGTAGTACTCACGAAACTGTAATATACAAGGCAATCATAACACTATTAGCTCACCAAGAAAGGCATGCCTTGATCCACAATGAATACCGTAATATGTGGAATGGAATTACTTACTGTGAGTATGTGTGTCACATTGATAATGCTCAAATATACTTACTGAAGTCTCTCGACTTTGATTATTAGAGATTAGAATCAGAATTAAGCAGAGAACTGCACAAATAACAATCTCTCTGTGCTATCATACCAACAAAATTATGGTTTAGAAAGTTCAATATTGTTATGTTGACACTAAAGTCTTCCCTATTTTTCTCACTTTTGATGTACTAATTTTATTATGTTTTAGAAGCCTCTGAGTCATTTTTCTCTCCTATATTATTCCTTGAATTAGTTTTTTTCTCACCTCTGTGAAATAATTCTTAGTGCCTTTGGTGAAACTTTGATTCTTTATTACCTATATATTTTCTTTCTTTATAGCTTTACTCTTTCTAAATTATTTGGCTTAGCCTAAGCCCTTTGAATCATACTTGTTTTTCTCGAGCAGTATATCCCCCAAATAAATATAGTTATTCCTACTCTATTCCGTAGACATACTAGGTACTTAGTGTGCACCAAAAATATTTATGCATGTGATTCTATGTAATCCCTAAGTATAATTATTTTCACCATTATACAGTGATGAAGCTAAATTTAAAACAAGATGACTCCAGTTTAAAACAGAATTTCATTTCTCACTATGTCATACACACACACACACACACACACACGCACGCACGCACGCACGCATTCATGCGCGCTAGGCATTGCAATCTTTCTCCTTCCCCAGTTCTTAGGATTTCCATGGGGAAATGCTCACTAGAAGACCTTATTAAGCACCTACCTTCCTACTTATCTTGAATTTTCTCAACACTCTTTTGAGTGCTCAAAGAGGAGAAATAAAGGATGAGAAAGAAGAGTGGTATCTTAAAGTTGTCTTGATTTGCATTTCCCTGATCGCTAAGGAGGTTGAGCATGATCTTAAGTGTCTTTTGGCCATTTGAACTT
>NC_022023.1:5423370-5438175 GCF_000317375.1 Microtus ochrogaster
CGGACTTACATAGCGGACAATGAGGACTACTGAGAACTCAAGAACAATGGCAATGGGTTTTTGATCCTACTACACGTGCTGGCTTTGGGGGGGCCTGGGCAGTTTGGATGCTCACCTTACTAGACCTGGATGGAGGTGGGCGGTCCTTGGACTTCCCACAGGTCAGGAAGCCCTGATGGCTCTTCGGGCTGATGGGGGAGAGGGACTTGATGGGGGGCGGGGGGGGAGGAGGCAGAAATCCTCAATAAATAAATAAATTTAAAAAAAAAGAAGAAGAGTGGTAACACATGAGAGTAGGCTTTCCTGCTAAGTATATGAACTTAAAAAAAGCTTGGATATTTAATATGGAAACAGTAAGAATAGTCAATGATGATATGCACAGTGGCACATGACCATTTTCCAGCACCTGCATTTCTGAATCAAGAGAATCACCATAAACGCTAGCCCGGCTGCAGAGTGAGGTCTAGGCCTGCCCCAAAACAAACTGACAAGGGGGGAAGCTGAAAGATGATAACCATGTAACGGACATCTGAAAGCATGCTCACCATGATTTGTTTGTAATGACATGAAAATTAAGATGCACCAGTGCCCAGCTAATTAGTTATGACCCTATGTCTACTTTTTTTTTCTATGAAAAGCAGTGGTTATCAGGAATCAGAAACTTTTAGCACTGCATCTGAGATTTTACTCAAAATCTAGTCTAGTCATTTGTTCCTGCCTGTAAGAGCATATTTCCTACCTCTAAAATCTCGTTCATTTTTACATACATGATCATATCATGCATGGAAAAATAGCTTAGTGTTAACTTTTTGTTCAATTCAGTTTTCTTAGATCCAAACAAAAGTGAAACTAGAATTGTGTGTGTGTGTGTGTGTGTGTGTGTGTGTGTGTGTGTGCCAAAGATCAACCTAGATGGTATTTCTCAGGAAATAATTCACTTCATGTTTTTGAGACAGGATCTTGGATTCTTCTATTTTTCACTGATTGGCTAGGCTGGCTGACTAGCGTGTCCCATGGATGTCTATCACAGTGATTTTATGGTAAACCCAAAGTTGAGTCAAGTTGTACTCAATCACCTTGCAGTATGTGCTTAGTAGTATGTATTAACATTCATGTTATACTAAATACACTTGGCTTTTATACCTTTGTAAATGGAAATACCAGGCTAAACCATTGCAAGTTGGAAACACTCTTTAATTCAAATATTTTTTTAAATATATGGAATAACTCTCAAAATAATTGTTTTGTTACTGTTAGATTTTTTCAAATCATTATTAATATTATATTCACACAATAGAATATTTTTATTCTTTTTACTCTGCTCTACAGCACACAAGCTACAACCTATAGCCTTATTGATTGCTGTTTCTAAACATGAACTCTGTTTTTATTATGGAAGAAAAACGTATATTGAAGCTCTTGTAATTAATTAGCCCTTGCCATCTTCCTAAATCTCTTGACATTTAGACATATCATCCTTTCTCCAAAATTTCCCCAAAGTGTTCAATATTGAAAAGGTCAGTAGTCAATAAAAGATACAGTATTCAGTTGTAACATCTGTATTTTGCTACACTAATTTTTAGTGAAAACTTATACTTATTTATTGACTCGCTAGGTGATTTTTTTTGTGACTGTGCCTAGTATGTAGCTAGAACCAAAGAGAGAGGAGTCAGTCCTATTCTGCCACCATGCAGGCTCTGGGTATAAAACTCATATTTTCAGATTTGGCTGTACGTGGATTTAACCACTCGAAAATCTCACTGATCCCTCACTAAAGACAGAAGCTGCAAGAGAGTCAGTTTTTCTTTTCTAATTTTCAGTAGTATATCTCTTCCATAATTTTTGTCTAGTCTTTTTAGAATGGGAGGTTGGGAAGACAAAAAGAGAGACAAACAACACATAAGCTAGGAGTCAATATTTCATTATCAAATTGGCATGAGCACTCTGAGAAAAGATAGGTTATAAAAGGTAGCATTTACTTTTTAAAAATTGTTAAATGTAATTTTTTACTGATTCTTTGGAAATTTCACATCATGCACTGTTGGAGGAGGACACTTATTTGTCCCCGGTTGTTCAGCCCTGAAATAATCACACAAAAACTATATTATTTAAATCACTGCTTAGCCTATTATCTCTAACTTCTTATTGGCTAGATCTTACATATTAATTTAACCAGTTTCTTTTAATCTGTATATCACCACAAGGCTGGGGCTTACCAGGTAAAGTTCCAACATCTGTCTCTGGTGGGGCTACATGGATTCTCTCTGACTCTGCCTTCTTTCTCTCCCTACCTAAGTTCTGCCCTATCAATAGGCCAAGGCAGTTTCTATATTAACCAATGGTATTCACAGAATACAGAGGGAAGTCCCACATCAATGCACCCCATTTCTGCTCATCTCCCCGTCCCTACATAGCTACTCTCACCCTTCAGTATGCCCCCTGAATTAATTAAAAACAAAAAATAAAAAAAAAAAACCACCTCACTACCTCTTCTTTCCAACCCAGCTTTATTCATCCTAGTGGCATCTGGAGTTATGGTGTCTCATGAAGTGTAGCCTTTTTATCCAATCAGTCCCATCTGCAAAGATTCATTATAATAAATCATTGATTTGATTCAAACGCTCCGGTTCCTGGAACACCATCATCACTGGGCTGGGACTCATGGAAATGCCTCTCAGACATCCTGTTGCTGCCCCAAGTCATGAGATTCTGTGGTTCTCCTTCTGCAGAACGAGTTCTTTCATGCACTCCAGTAGGTCAAAGATGGGGCAGATGTTAGGGTGGGCCAACCCAGTGCCCAAGATGTGGGTACCAGCTTTCTTGATATAGTTCCCAGCAAGGGTCAGACCAGCTATCCCCAGGCAACAAGAGACAGGACTGGCTTGTCATGGTCCTTGGATTTCAACACACATAATTCCCGTGACTCCCTGTGACAAGCCAAGCCATGGACACCAGCCCAGATCCTGGTTTCTGTCAGATCACAGACCCAGACATGACCCAAAACAGCAGCCTGGGCCCAAAGCCATAAAACTGCACAGGTCACTTGGATTGGCCTGATACCTGTGTTAGTGAGGCCCTTGGACATCAACATGGCCACAGGTGGCTGTCAGGACCCCTGGAATTAGCATCAATGGCATCAGGAACCATGGATATCAACACAAACCTTGAATGCTATAGGGCCTCTAACCCAAACATGGCCCTTGGTAGCAGCCATAGTCCAGATGCCACAATGGCCCCAGTGGTAATATGGCCCTCAGACAGCAACATGGTCACAGAATGCAGCCTAGACCCAAGCATCTGTGTGGCCTTTTTGGGCACCCCAGGTCATAGACATCACAGGCCCCAACTCTGGTAGTTCTATGGAACCAGACATGGTCCCAGGCAGCAGCCTAGGCTTAAACATCACCATGTTTCCAGACGCCAGTGCTGACCACTCAGATTGGCATGGCCTCTGCAGCAGTGTGGTCCTCATACACCAACATGGCTCCAGGTGGCAGCCCAGACCCTTGGCATCAGCAAGGCCTATTTTGATATCAGGATGCACAGCCATCAAAGTGACCTTCACTGTATGCAGTAGAGTCATGTACCCAGACATGGTCCCTCACTGCAGCCCAGGGTTGGATGTCACCATGACCCCAGGTGACAGCACAAAATATATTATTTTCTAGAGGAAGACATTTTGAGGAGTTGGGTAGACATGCCAGGCTGCAGTTTTCCTGATTTATGTCAGGGATTGGCCTGGTCACTGAAAGTTTTCTTCAGTTTCTTTCTTAAAATTTAGTATTAACTATTCTTGACACCCAGAAACCTAACAATTGCAGCACAATGGATTTCTTTTATACAAAGCATATACAAATAAAGTTTCTCATTTTGACTGGTCAAACTTGAGACTCTCATACCAACACATAAAGTGTTTCCAAGAAACACATCTGATAGCCCTGCACGGACTGTTGAGACATTGGTTTAGCCTTGATTAAACTAAGGCTCATCGGTGAATCCACTTACATAGGGAGAGAATTTCACTCTAAGTTGAATGCAACCAACTCATTTTTGCATAAAACAACATATTGTTAAGTGAAGGAATTCAACAGAAAATCAACAATGAATAGGAATGGGCTCAGTGCGTTCAGTATCAGTAAAATTCTTCATAGTCACTTACAATGTAAAATACAAACCAAACTAGCAATTTAACACATTGTATAAAATATAGAAAAGATCATGAAGGACTGCCCAAGCCATAACCTGAATTGTTGAAGTGAGAACTAAAGCAGCTTCTTTGGGAGTGTAGATTATATTTTGGTATACAAATCCAAAAATTCCACATTTATAAGAAAAAACAAATAAACATAAGTATAAATTTTCATTGCTACATTGTTTGTAATATTAAATAATAGTCATGATTCTGTATAAATCATTTCTTAGAAAAATTGTGTTAAATTTAGACATTGTAATTTGTAATTGAAATTGTAATTGTCAGTATAATGAATACCAATTTTTCTTTTTTATAAATGTTTCCCCACTGCCTTCCCTTTCTTTTATGTTCATGGATCTCTTGCTTTGCTTTAGCCAATGACTTATGAGAATAGAACTCTAAATACATCTGCGTAGTTGTGTAAATTATTTTATGCTTCTAAAGTCCATAGTGAACATACACATCATGGAAAATACTTGGGAATCTTTTTTAACTCAACTACTAAGTGATGCACAGAAGAAAAAATTCTGAATGTTTTTACTTATATGTGAAATCTGAACACACTGGAAACAACCTAGATGCCCTTCAATAGAAGAATAGATGAAGAAAGTGTGGAATATATACATATTAGAGTACTACTCAGCGGTAAAAAACAATGACTTCTCGAATTTTGCATGCAAATGGATGGAAACAGAAAACACTATCCTGAGTGAGGTATCCCAGACCCAAAAAGATGAACATGAGTTGTACTCACTCATAATTGGTTTCTAGCCATAAATAAAGGACATTGAGCATATAATTTGTGATCCTAGAGAAGCTAAATAAGAAGGTGAACCCAAGAAAAACATATAGTCATCCGCCTAGATATGGCAAGTAGACAAGATTGCCGGGCAAAAACTGGCAACTTGGGGATGAGGTGGCATGGGGTTAAGGGGAAACGGGGTGAGAAACGTGAGAAGGGGAGAATGGGGGGAGCTTTGGGGAATGGGATGGTTGGGATAAAGGAAGGGTGGACACAGGAGCTGAGAAATATATACCCTAATTAAGGGAGCCATCTTAGGGTTGGCAAGAGACTTGACTCTAGAGGGGCTCGCAGGTGTCCAGGGAGATGTCCCCAACTAGTACCTTGAGCAACTGAGGAGAGGGAACCTGAAATGACCCTATCCTATAGCCATACTGATGAATATCTTGCATATCATCTTAGAACCTTCATCTGGCGATGGATGGAGATAGAGACAGAGACCCACACTGGAGCACCGGACTGAGCTCTTAAGTTCCAAATGAGAAGCAGAAGGAGGGAGAACATGAGCAAGGAAGTCAGGACCACGAGGGGTGCACCTACCCACTGTGACAGTGGTGTTGAAACAAGAGCGGCTGGGCTGCGTCCCCAGCACCCTGCCGCCCACATGGCTAGCTTAGCTTATGCCCCGAAATAATTACACGGAAACTGTATTCTTTTAAACACTGCCTGGCCCCAATAGTTCCAACCTCTTATTGGCTAGCTCTTACATATTAATCTAACCCATTTCTATTAATCTTTGTAGCCCACAAGCTGGCTTACCAGGAATGATCTTAACCTGCATCTGCTTGGAGTGCGGGAACCATGGCGACTCACTGACTCAACTTCTTTCTCCCAGCATCCTGTTCTGTTTTCTCCGCCTACCTAAGGGTTGGCCTATGAAATGGGCCTAGGCAGTTGTTTTATTAATAAGAAATCATTCCCACATCACAGTGGGGCTGATCTATTGGGAGCTCACCAAGGCCGGCTGGACTGGGACTGAAAAAGCATGGGATGAAACCTGACTCTCTGAACATGGCGGACAATGAGGGCTGCTGAGAAGCCAAGGACAATGGCACTAGGTTTCAATCCTAATACATGAACTGGCTTTGTGGGAGCCTAGCCTGTTTGGAGGCTCACCTTCCTGGACCTGGACAGAAGTGGGAGGACCTTGGACTTCCCTCAGGGCAGGGAATCTGAACTGCTCTTCATTCTTGAGAGGGAGGGGGAATGGAGTGGGGGGGGGGGGGGGGGTAGGGTAGTGGGAGGAGGGGGCGATGTATGGGAGGAGGGGGAGGGAAATGGGAAACGGGGAGGAGGCAGTACTTTTTTTTTTCAACAACTAAAAAAAAAATAAACAAAAAATAAATAAAATCTAAAAAGTGAAAAAAAAAAAAAAAACCCCAAAGTATCCTTTATCTCAGTGGTCAGGCTGATAGTCTGATTGAACAATGGCTGTACTTTTGATAAAAAAAAGAAATATTTCTATGAATGTGAAATACAATTAAATATAAGAGAAGGTAATTAATATGTGTTCAGTGAAAAATTATAATTTATTTTGACATGACAAAATATGATAAAATAGTAGGTTTTTATTTTTGAATGTTCACTTCTATATGAAGAAAAGTTCTGTTAAGATAGCATGATTTTTGAAATAAACTATTTTTAAATATTTTATTTTAATAGCAATGTTGGTTACTCCTACACTAGATTCACACCAACAGCAAAATGGTCTCAGGAGGTTGTACTTATACTGGTGTGTGTATACGTACCTATTATTATATACACATGATAATGATGTAACAATCATAATCAAAGTAAAAACATCCATCATCTAGAAAGTTGGGGGAAAATGAAAGCATTGGAGAGTGAGTGCACAGGAGAAATGTGATGGGAAAAGTGATACGATTCTATTTGTTAAT
This sequence comes from Microtus ochrogaster, assembly GCF_000317375.1. NCBI lineage: Eukaryota > Metazoa > Chordata > Mammalia > Rodentia > Cricetidae > Microtus > Microtus ochrogaster. The sequence goes on from NC_022023.1 coordinate 5,430,263, forward strand.
AAAAATGTATTAATTTATTTAAACATCTATGACCTTTTCATTCAATAAAATGCACAATATTTCAAAACTAATTTGAAAAATCAAAAGTAGCAAGTTATTCATCTTGACCAAGAATACTGTGAAATATTTGAAGAATGTTAATTTTATTGGAATAATTAAAGTAACCCATGACTGCCTTAGCTTTCAATTTATAAAGTGACTTGTCACAGAGCAACTCAGCAGAGACGGTTTCCTGATTCCTCTTCATTATTAAGTAATAGTACTTGACATTTATTGAGAAATTAATATGAGACAGGAAATTTTCAGAGTACTTAACATGCATTATCTTGTTCAATACAATGCCTATTGAAGTGGTTGTTTGAATAACTACCTCTAGAGAGTCTTCTCTGTACTAACGTTCAGACAAAGGCTCATCAAATGACAAAGCAACCATTGTACTTCTGAGTCAGGGCCTCTATATCTTCTCTTCTGACTGAGCTAACATTATGGTTAATTGTTTTATTTTTGTTTTACAATACTTTCCAATATGCATAAAGGTAAAAAAAAATCACCAAAGCCTGCATACATGTTTCCAAGCAAGCAAATTGTTTGGTCCTTTATGTTGAACAAGTTCCTTAGAGCAGAAAAAGCCAACCAAAGTTTGTATTGTTATACCTTGGTTGTTTTTTGTTTGTTTGTTTCTGTTTTTTTTTTTTTGACTGCTCACAGATCATTCAGGTTGGACTGGCATGCTACAGAAATGGAGCTGCCTCCTTTGATTTAGTCCACTGAATCTCAACTGTTCAGTAAATGGTGCATCTATCAAGCTCATGAATTTGGTCATGATGATTCAATGCAAATTTTCTGAGGCAGAGTTAGATCATTTTCTTTGTAGTTAATATGCATTTTGCTGAGTTGTTGCTTTGAAACTGTGTAAAATGTGCCAAATCACATCCTATACTAGTTTTAGCATCAATTGTCAAAATACTGCTGATATGATTATTGTTGAATGAGGATTCTGTTTTCTCTGGTGCAGATATTCAAACACAGAGCCTCCTGCTTCTTAATGAAGTACTCTGTCCTGCTGAACTGTATCCTGGCCCTTGGTTATGGTGCCAGTTAGTGTTCTGCTCAATCTGGCCCATAACACACTTCCTACTTGATGCTGGCCTGCTAACCAGGGTCCTCATGCCTCTGGTTCTGCCTTGTGAGTGGTGAGATCACAGAATTGCTCTATCAAATTCAATAAAGCACTTATTTTTCAATATAATGAAGTTCATAAATTTTAAGATTAGTTGTGTTAAAGAGAACAATTTACACAGCAAGAGTTTGATACCACGCTGAAAACAAACTATCCAATTCAAAATCATTTTCCCTATTCAGCCATGAAACCCACATTCATTAGCCAGTGGCTGGCCCACTCCTCCATTCTCCATCTGTTGGCCATCACTGTTTTTATTCTCTCTCAGTGGATTAACTTATTTTCTATGTTTTATACATGCTGACTCCTATAATATGTAGTATGTTGTATGGGGGATTTATCTTGTTAAAAAGTTTTTGAAGGTTTAACACAGTAATAAGCACTGCACTTTTTTTCTCCTGATGAAATGCATACTACTGAATCTTCATTTTATAATTTTTACCCTTTCATCCATCTAAAGACCCGCATTTTTCTCTTCCTTTGGCAATTTCAGTATCACTGTTATAAACATCACCATAAAATAATGGTTTCATTTTTTGTGTCCAGATGCTTTATGTAAACCTAGGACTAGAATGTCTGTGTCTGAAGAGTTCTATGAGGGTGGTTTATTTTTTTTTAGGGGGGTGAAGTCATTTTGTTTTGTTTTTGAGGAATTATTAACCTGACACAAAGTATGGAATTTCCATCTTCTGACTTTCTTTGGACACATTTAAATTACTTGCTTTTTGCCAACTGTGTCATTCTAGTAAGTTGGCATTAGTATCTCCCCACGCTATTCTTTCTTGCTCACGAGCAGGTATCTGTTTTTATAGTTTGTTTGGGGTGGTACTGTATGGGACGAATGTACCTGTTGTGGGTGTAGAGGCTAGAAGAGGGTGTCAGCTGTCCTCCAGTATCACTCTCCTTACTTCCTTGATCCAGGCTCTCCAATGATCCTCAGCCTAGGTTGGCCCGAGCAAGTCTCGGGCATCCCCAGGCTCTGCTCCTTGTGGTGCTGGGATTATAGGCACACAGAGCCATGCCTGTGTTTTTATAGGAGTCCTGTTTGCACAGCTACTCCTCGAGTCTCTTTACTGGGCTCTTGTCAAGGTTTGAATTTGCATTTCTCAAATAAAAGATGTTGAACAATCTGACCACGTTAACCATTTATTTTGTTGTTTGGCATTTCATTGTTGAAATAATAATAACTTGTATATTATGGATACTAAAGTTTCTGATGACAAATTTTCCAAAATACTTTATTTATCCCACTTACATTTTATCCCTAATAATGATTAGTTTTGACTCGTCAGTGTTCTATTATCTGTTGTTTAAGCATGCCCTACCACTTTGAAGGAAGTATTGCCAAATTTAATATCATAGAAATTTAGATTTGATTTTGTTTTTATTGGCTTGAGCACTTATATCTAGAAAATCCATTTATTTTAGGTTAATCTGAGAATGGACTGTCGGGTAGGGGTCTATTTTTTTGTCAATTTATGTGCATCGTATTATTTCCCTAGTTTGTTAATATTAGTCCAACACCACTTAGCTTAGTGCTCTCTACCCACTGAGCATTTTTAGTACTTTTGTCTGAAATCAATTTGCAATCAATATCTGAGGTTGCTTTTTGACACACCGTATTACTGTTTTATATGCTTGCCCTCAAGAGAGCATTATGCTGTCAGTCTCCATAGTAAGCTTTAAATGTCTGACGTTTTCATTAAGTCTTTGGGTAGCCAATGTCTTTCCCATGATGACGATATACATCTACTCTTATTAAAGAATATTTTTTAAAACAAATAAACAAATAGAACAAGAGTTGGTAGCTGAATAGATGGCTTTGCCATTAAGAGTACATATTGCTCTTGCTGAGGACGTGGTCATGTATGAATATCAAGTCCCAGTATGAAGACTGAGTGGCTTTAATTTCCTCTAACTGGAGCTGGAGGTGATACAACACTCTTTCCTACCTTTCGTGAATGCCTGAACTAATGAACACCCCTCCTGATACATATAAGTAATGATGATTAATTATTTTGAAATGAGGCCCAATTATTACTGCATTCGTTGTTATGGGTTTCTTATTGGTTTTAGGCCTTTTTTTCTGTTTCTTTCTGTTTAGTGATTGTGGTTTGGTCTGGCTTCCCATTCTATTTTGTACTTCTATAGTGCCCAGCTAAGTCCAATGAGCCTTAGCATTTGTTTTTATTTAAAATCATATGTACATTCAGTTTCTTGGCTTTTACTACCTCCTTGACTGGATGCCTTGCATTTTCAGGCCTTGATCCTCAAAGGACTTCATCCCAGCTTGAATAAACATCCAAATTTAATAGGACAGTTTTAATAAAATAGTCAAAAATGAGTGCTTAATCCCCAGAAATCTGTTTTTTCACAGTTATGGAAGTTAAAATCTATGGCCAAGATGCAGGCCAGTTTGTCTTCCTTCAAGGCCTCTCTCCTTTGGGATAGATGAATTTGTTTTTCCAAATGTACAACACTGGTGTCCTTTCGCCCTCGGAAAAATCACAGTTTAGATTTAATTAATTCATGCATTAAGGTCTTTCATTCCAATCACATCATCTTTATAAATGTTTCATCTCCAAATGTTTATGTTCTAAGTTACCATGGATAAAGACTAAACATGAATTTGAGGAACATAATTCAACCTACTTTGGGGCATTGCCTCTATGACTGCCTTATCCTGCTTGCCATTCAGCCAGAACTTAAGCATCTATGTGTCACAGCCATTGCTCGGGTCCAGGAGATAAACAGTTTTTGAGGATTTTGTTATAGTCTATCTAAGGATGTTCATTGAGATGCTAGGAATATATTCCAACCTCGTAGAATGCAGGAAAGATAAGGAAATACAACTGGTGGAAGAAAGTTATGAATGATCTCAAGGGGTGGGAAATACCTGGCAAAAATTTACAAAGGGGATCATTTGTGTAACTTTGCAGTGTCAATTTTTCCTCTATGCATTCCATAACAATTTTTACTCTACATCATAGCTTAAGTTACTTTGGTACTCACAAAGTCAATACTTAGTAGTCATGACAATGAAATAAGCAGAACAGTACAATGCTAGTAGGTCTATGGTAATGATAGAAATATTCACAGTCCCAAGTGAAACAGACAAGGCAGGATCACGGGGCAGTTATCTGGGAGTCCAGCCATTGGTCCCTCTTTAGTTAAGCCACACAAGCTCTTCTACTAGAGTACCTAGGAGATGGCAGGAACATTGAAGGCTGAAATCATTAGTTCACCTTACTGACATTTTCATACAAGGTAGTGTAGCATTTTTGGTGATGCAACTGCTTTGAGTTACCTATACTAAATAAATGAACCAAGTAAATACATGAATTTGGTCAAGTTGGCTTGGTGAATCATTTCTTTGATCCATCCTCGCTGCCCTATCTGAGATGAAGATTATGTTGATTATCAAATTGACAGGATTTAGAATCACCTTGAAAACAAATCCCTGATAATGTATGATCTAGATCACGGAGGTTCCAGTCCCTGGCCTTGGATTCTGAACTACATAAAATCAAAAGTGAACAAGACTATCCATTATCTCTTCCTTACTGAAGACATTGCATGACTTGCTGCTTCAAGGACACATACCACCTTGGTTTTTCCACTGTAATAGACCACATTCTGGAACTGTGAACCAAAATAAGGTCTTTCCTCCTAAAATCACTTAGGTCGGGAATTTTGTTGTGGAGCAAGAAAATAACTAGTACAGCAGAAGGTCCATGAGAAACAATGTTTGTGTGTCTGCAAGGCAGTGGACAAACAGAAAATAGCATGAAGGTAAAGAGTGGGGCCATCCACTTTACATTTTAGAAATCTGAACGCCATGTATGAAGGACGAATTAGATATTAATATCTGGAAGTGAGATTAAAGGCTTGAAGTCAGGCAGGCAATTCTGCCGATAGACTGAAGCCTATCACATTTACAGCAAAGCCACAGGTAGCTGTATCATACTTTACATTAAGTCATGGCATAAGAAAATATGTGATGTCTAAAATATGGTCATTTATTGAACAAATGAGGAGGTGTATATCTAAATAAACACTTCTATGTGGTTACCTCTAGAGGCACATGTTTAGTTGACTGTTGATCTCACCAGTCAGCGTGTGTGTTTATCTCTTGGGTTATCTACAAAAGCTACTTATAAGCCATATTGAAGCATTTTTTATAATTCTTAAGCTATTGGTAACAGATATTTGGACCCTACTAAATCTATGCACATTGTTTCAAAATTCTGTTGCCAAATATGTACTGACCTGAAGTGAATTTAAAAAAGAGAGCCTGGGCTAGAGATGCTTCAGGTGCTTGTAAAGGCAGCTTTATAAATGATCTGCATCTTCCTCTGTTTCAGTACATTTTACGACCGCCTACTGCCTTTATTCATTTGATTCACTCTTGAAACCTTCTATGCATTTGCTTTTCTTAGTTACACTTATTTTCTTAAGCCTGGGCACTCTTCTGATGAAAGAGTAATAAAATCAAATTTTATGATCTGCTGTAGGATTTCATAAGTTAAAGATTGTGTAGTTTACTTTAGGTTGGTGGAATTAAAAAGTATTTCAGGAAGCTCGGGAGATCCTTCTTTCAGTAAAATGCTTTAAGACCTGGTTCAAGCTGAGAACCAACATTAAAAAAAAAAAAGAATGTCACAGCATATACTTGCTATTCTAGTGCTAAGGAGGTCAGGTTCCCCAGAGAACACTGCATAGACAGCCTGGACCTAACCTAAGATACCCAGCTTCCAGTGAGAGTCCTTTAATCTCAAAATAATATAGAGGGACAGCTTCTAAAGAACAACACTGAAGGTAACCTCTGACCTTCCAAAACACACACACACACACACACACACACACACACACACACACTTAAAGCCATTCTTCCCTGTGGGAGAAAGGAACAGTCAGATTGAATGGCAACTTAGAAAGAAAACGGGATAGAAAATATATGATGTAACATTAATAGTATCTAAAACAGATTTTATATGTAGGTGGGTGGTTCATTTAGATTATGCTAATTATGTAGGACCCCCATGTTTATGATGGCCAACATGCATATTTCATTACACATTACTCTGATGGAAATTAGAAACACAACAATGCAAAATTTAATGCATCTTTAACTCCAATTAATATATTTATATTAAAGAAGAAATTTCCCCCCAGAAAAATCACACTGAACTATATTCTGAAGTAGTTTTTATTCTGCCAGCTTATCGAGGACAAAAATTTTGGCTCTAACTTCTACATTAGCAAAGTGACTTTGCTTTTATAGCATTGTTAAAAATATCTGGTAGCTTATGTGGAGCTGCTATCTAGCCTCAACCTTTCCCATGATCCTTGCTTTTCTTTTACCAGCTCTATCCACTGTTTCTTTCTTAACAGCGGGAACTACTGAGAAATGTTCCTGTTACACTGACATTTACAAGTGGGACTCTTAAAATGGCTGTAACCTAGATATAAACTTTGTTTTAATTAGAGATTGTTCTATTTTTGTCAATAAATCTATGTTACTAGTTGGTAGATTGCTCAGTGGATTCTTTGCTGCAACAAATAAAAACTCCTGAGTCCAAATTTCCAAAACTCATATGAAATCCGATATGGTAGCAATTTTCGATGATCCCAGAATTTATTCCTAAATGAGAAATAGAGAGTAACATACCCTGAAATCTCACAGACCTACTACGCACATACCCAGAGGTGAGCAACCATAGACATTGTCTCTAACAAGGAAGAAGGAAGGATTATCCTCTGAATATGCCCTGTGGCAAGTATGCATCTGTACTCTCATATGCAAACATCATGCACACAAATTCACATCCCAATAAGTAATAAATAAACAAATATAAAAATAAATTTGTATAATGCTTCAATCAATATGTTCTATTCATGGAACAAGGACAGCTTTACATTAAATTCTCCACAAAATAGATGTATGCAGACTTTTTTTTCTTGGTGCTAGGGATCAAGCATTGGGCTCTGCACATGCTAATCTAATATTGTATGACTGACCCACATTCCAGCTCAATCTCAAATATGTCTTAGAATGATAAAGACATAGCTGTTTTAACATTTGATAAGAATGACTTTATGCTTGAAACAACCCTAACTTGAAATATTGTTTATATTTAAAATAAAAGTTCCTTCTCTGGTTTTTAAATATTAAAACATTTCTATCAGTATTTCATGGTTTATATTGTGTTGTAATATTCTATATATGTATATATGGTTTATATTGTATTGTAATAACCTCTAAAGATACAGAAACAAACAAGATGCATCTCCATAATAATGTTGAGCACAGGATCTCAACACATGGGTCATGATCCCTTTGGGGGTCACATACAAGATACCCTACATACCACATATTTATTATATGATATTTAGCAATAACAGTGCTACAGATATGAAGTAGCAATGAAATAATTTTAAGGATGAAGGTCACCAAAACATAAAGAATTGTATTAAACTTTCACAGCATTAGGAGAAAAGGGTAGAAACCAAATTTCATAACTGTAGCCAGTGTCATGAAGGGAGAGTGTTAGGAAGGAATTGTAAAAGTTAATTAACAAATTAATTCATCTGAGCAGTTGTATTAGTCAGGGTTCTTCAGCGGAAGAGAACTTATAGAATGTATATATAAAGTGGATTTATTGGGGTGGTTTAGAAGATGTGGACCAGGTTGTTTTTTTTCTTTTTTTTTTTTATTGAGAAAAAAAAATTT
>NC_022023.1:5438345-5459447 GCF_000317375.1 Microtus ochrogaster
GCCATTGTCCTTGGCTTCTCAGCAGCCCTCATTGTCCGCCATATTCAGAGAGTTCGGGTTTATCCCCTGCTTTTCGAGTCACAATCCAGCTGGCATTGGTGAGCTCCCAATAGATCAGCCCCACTGTCTCCGTGGGTGGGTGCACCCCTCTTGGGTGGACCAGGTTGTTAAACAATGGCTGTCTGTCAAAGGAATGTCCAAGTATCCATTAGTTGTTCAGTCCATGAAGATGAACGTCTTAGTTCTTCTTCAGTAAACATGGGAATCCTGATGAAACAAGCTCTAATTCCATGGAAGGAATGAACTTGCTAGTCAGAGCTATGACTAGGACAAGCAGGCAGAGCAAGGACATCCTTCCTCCATGTCCTTTGTAAAAGTGGCTGCCGGAAAATATGACCCAGAAGGGGGAGAAGGGGGAGAAGGAAGGGGGAGAAAGAAGGGGGAGAAGGGGAAGAACAGTACGTAGAATTGGTAGATGTTGGAGTTGAGCAACTCCTAGCCCTGCTTCTGAGCCTAGATGGTGGCTGAGTTGGTTGTTTTGGTTTGTTTTGAAGAATTATATCTTTGAAATAAACATTTGACTGAAAAAAAATCGCATATAAAATACCTATGTCACAATTATAATAGCAAACTATTTTTTAACTTCTGTTTCTCTGCTTCTGTGGTCAAATTGTCATGTATTGTTTACTCATCAATTCTGCTCTATATTTAGGCTACTATATTATATACAATTTAAAAAATCTCATATAAATACATGATAAAGGGTTTAAAGTAAAATATCTGTCAAGAAAATGTTTGCTGTAAAAACATGACAACCTGAGTTAAATCCCCAGAATTCATATGCAAAGCAAGATATGTTTGTAGATGCTTCCACTCCTAGGACTGGGGAAACACTGAGCCTCCCTGGGATTAGCTAGTTAACCATCTTTGTAAGTCTGAGGCCAATGAAATACTATGTCTTTAAAAACACGGTGGAAAGCCCCAAAGTAAAAAAAGAGAACCAAGCTTTTCTCTCACTTCTACATACACAAACATGCACACGTTTATGTGTAAGAACATACCAGTGCACATATACAATAAAATATAACAATATTTAAAGTTCCTTTTATTTTCCAAATCAAAATAAAACTGTGTAGGGATGGGTGGCAGTATACTGCACTTTAAAATAACTTCCCAACTCAAAGTGTTTAAGAAGATTGCGTTTTAGGAGGTGAAAAGAAGAACTGTTTTCTCGTGTCTTGATTTCCAGAGATGGCTTTGCTTAAATGGAAAAAAAAAAAAAAGTATTTCATATAGAAATCAAAAATGGCTCAAATAGAGGTCATCTTCTGACTTCTGTGTTGGTGGAAATTCTTTTGGTATTTCAATATTTTCCTAGTTTCTACACTGTGAGGAAAGTGGTTTTATATTGATTGCTTCGGTTGATGAAGTTTTGCAGAAGTAATAACAATGTATGTTGACTCTGTGGCAATGTCAGCCCCACTGGAACACTGCCTTTTGAGAAAAGATTACCTTTTTTTCTGGAATTAATTTGACAAACAGGTATTTCATCAACAATTTGTATATAGTAATACGTTTCAAAAAGTTTTCTTATATCTTAGCTAATGAAAACCTCGGAGCATTATCTTGACATAGGCTTTCTTGTTACTGAATCTCTCATACAGGTGGGGAAAACTCGGTAAAGGTAATCATCCAGATGGTGAAAGAGCTTGGCACAGAACTGGGTCTCTTGAAACACATCTGGCATCTACCAACATGGCAAAGGAATGGAACCCTCTTTCCCATCTCATTTGCAGACTGCCCCATGGATTTCAAAGACCATCGGGAATTCACCACTTGAGATGGTGCCTCAAAGCATTTGATTTTCAGGTTTCACATCTTCGACCCCGAAGACCAATCTACTTGTGGCAAAGATAAAGACACTTTGATGAAGCAGAGACAAAAGATTTCAGTTCTTAAGGACCTGATGCATTTAAAGAAAGTGAAGGTCCCCAGTGGTATCCTTAAATATAACTGCATTATAACTGCTTTCTGCAGAATTTTTGCTGTAAACATATTTTCCCAATTCTGAAATGCCTGTCTTTGTAATCTTTAATGTAACATGCTGACCAAGAAGTTTAACCATCAGAATGTGGTTTACTAACTGTGTTTTACAAGTGATGAATTTTATATATAAGAAAGAACACATTGTCATGAACAAGAAAATATGTAATTCCCAGTCCAAAATAAAAATATACACAACATATACACTATATATATATATATACACTATATACTATAAATATACACTACATAGGGGGAAGTTATATTCTCTCAGATATCAAAGAACAGTAGAAAATATGGAATGTTATAGCCTTATATGAGTTTTCTGTTGCTGTGATCAAACGCCATAATCAAAACCAATCTGAGTGTTTATTTCAGTTGGATGAGAGCCCAGAATGACAAGAAAGCATGGCAGGAAGTGACAGGCATCAATGCAAGAGCAGAGAGCTGAAATGTCCCATGAAGCAGAGAGGGAACCGGAAGTGGAGTGAGGTCTTTCACCGCTCAAAGCCCATCCCCACTGAAATACTTCCTTCATCAAGACTGCACCCCTGTAATCTCTCCAAACAGCACTGTCAAATAGGAATTGAGTCTGTACAATTCTGAGCATATAGGAGACATTTCTTATTCAAACAACAACACTCCCTAAACCCTTAAAGTTCTCATAAGCGGCCTCTGTTGCCAACATATCTGGCTTATTTTTCTTTTTTTCTCTCTCTATTTAGATATTGTGTTTAGAAAATAAATCTGATATCACCACACATTCAACAAATAGAGTTAGAGTTCAATGCCGAGAGATGAGTAGGGTTTAGCATCAATATAAAAACTGAGTGGCATAATGTATTGAGTTTGGGGCTCTAGTTAAAAGCAATTATCTGGGAAGCATGTACAAAGCGTGATTGTTTTCTTCTATATGTCAACTTGAAAATTCTTTGAAGTCCCATGAATGAATCAAAGACAATGTTGACTTGGACAGTGACCATCTGATTTTCAGATATAGAAGACATTGCTAGTATTGAGAATAGCCAGTCTAAAACCTCTCAAGCTGTTTCCCATTGCTCTAGCAATTAAACGCAAGCCCTATAATAACTGTCCCTCAAGATTTTCCTCAGTAACGACCCCATGACCTCCTGTCTTTTGTGCTCTGGTTCATGGTCCACTTTTGCATTTTAGAAACATACTACACTCAGGGATTCATGGATTCACTCTGAGAACCTAATGCCAATCTTAAAGTTTTGATGTCCTGAAAACCCGAAAAAAGATTGAACAAAAACTTGTACTTTTCTTTTCCTGGTGTACAACTTTTAAATCTAGAATGAAAGAACTAAAAATCTAGAAGCCAAATATGGAATTTTTGCTACTTTAACAGAAGTTATAAACATTAAATGTTGTAAAAATAATTAGTAATTAATTGTTAAGAGTAATATTCATATAAAGCAAACAGATTGCTACTGGCAACTGCACTAAGGTATGATGAAGATTTTATATCTGTGGTCCAGAGTGTATGTGCACATTTTTGTGTTTTAGCTCAATGACCTGTACCAAAAGTCACTTGGGGATCAGTGGCTCCGATGAGCACATTTGAAATTACATCCAGGAAGGAGGTTGATTGCTTTTGTCAACATGTCTTCTTATTTTAGAATCACCCGAGACATTTGTTAACTTGTCTTGTTATTTTAAGAAAATATATAACAAAATAAATTAAGCAAGGATGACTGTATTTATATTCATGCTTTGAAGATACAAAACAGTTGTGTTGGGGGGAATTAAGACACCAGGAACGTGAAGCAATGGGTTAAATTTCATCCAGAATCAGGAAACACGGGCTGATGGAAGATTATTAATGTTAGCACTCATATAGTTTTCATTTTTATGTACTGTCCACGATCAATGCTAAAAGAAATATTTGTGTTTATAATTTGGGGGGAGGGGTCTTCCCAACTCATTGAACCTAACCTAGAAATCCCCACACAGACATACCCACCAGACCTTTATTTCCTTCGTGATTGTAGATCCTGTCAGTTGCTCAATTAATAATAATCAGTGCTCAAAGCAAAGAAACAAAAACAACAGTTACAAAAAAAAAAACACAAATGAGTTGCATTCAATATTATTGGAGAAAAGTCAATACCTTTCATGAGGTAGTAAAGCTGAGGCATGACAAAAAAAGGGAAAGGAAAAAATTCTAGAACCTACCTTAAACCTTGAGAATAAACATTTATCTGTTCCTTCAGAAATACCAATTGAGAGTGAGCATCCTACACATAAATAAGATGTACAGTAAGATAAGAACATTCTCGACCTGAACACACTCTATTATAGGTTGCTAGACATAGGCAGCTGGGCTTCGCAACTGACAATATCCCTTTGCCTTATTTCTCTCATATATAAAATAGGACTAATATATACTAGCCATGAAAGGATGCTTATATTGTTTGCATATATGTGTATAAGTGCAATGTGTGTATTTCTGAATGTTTTTAAAATCAAATATATATGTAAGGGCCAAGTAGAGTTTTTGGTGCATTCAAGGTACATATTTAACTGAAAAACTATTATTAAGGCATAATTTGTTCAATATTTATTTTTCAAAACATTTTGTTAAGCACTTTTCCTCCAATATTCCTTAGAATGTTAGTGCTAACAAAATATATAACAACTTAGTTAAAAATGTTTGGCTTTGTTTATTTTCTTGATTCAGGTTACAAGTATGTAATGGTTCATACATTTCAAACTAAAAAATGAAAAAATAAAGGTTGATTTGTTTAAGTAGCTATCATAACAAATTGATGGGTCAAACTTGATAGTCTGTTACACTTTACTGTCCTCAATCTGAAACAATCAGACTATTTTACCTTGATATTCTCACTGTCATCACAGGAAAGAGTTCCTCATCTTTTTCCCCAGGTAACGGTTGAAATTTTTATGTCTCCTGTGACAGAGTTCCTGTTCTATTGACCTATTGTGCACCCCAATGTGAGCTTTGCTTTCCAATCATGACTGCACACCACCCTTTTCACTACCTTATAAAAAGTCCTTATCTCTCCATTGCATTAAAACCACACTTCTCTACCTTATTTGCCAGCCAATTTCTAGGGCTTCCACCTTGGCGACAATTACCTTCAAACAAAACTGCCAAAGGAAATGAATCCCAACACTACATCCAATGCAGTTCACTATGGCATCTTAAGCTCAATTATTTAAGTAGTTGCTATTCTCAATCCAGTCTCTCATTTCCTTATAGATTTCAGAGTTCTAATTTGTATGTTGAGTGACAGGTAATATCAATGCAATTGTCTGAAGGAGATTAGCAATAAATCCCAGAAGAAGCAGGAGGTGGTTATCAGAAAAACATTCATTACTGATTAAGAGTACCTTCAAAACTGTCTTTGCATTGGTGTCAGCATATGCTAGATGGGGAACTATTTATGTAGACTGACATTAATTTTTTATGCTTGTTTACAGTCAGTTATGTCAGTGTTCATTATAATAAAATAGAAAGTTTATGAAAGACCAGTGCAAATGTCTGTGCATCTAAAATACCACTTTACACTTCATCTCAGACCATCAAATGAGTTAAAAGCCTTGGATAAGAACAATGTATGGAGAGGCAACCACCTAAATCACTGTTCCATCTCCATACAATGAAAGCTCTCTATAGCCAAGGCTGTTTGGATATTCAGCTTTTGACTTGATTTATTCATTGTGATAAGGGAGTTCAGATCCAGGACTTAAGATCTGATGGGAATGAAAACATCAGGTACTCAGCTGACCCAGTTTCAGAGAGCATGGACATAAAAAAGCACTCTGAGAAATGGCTTAGTAACAAAATTCTTCTGATGGTGGAGTCTGATTGTATTAAGGTTGTATTTAATAGGGGAATGATTTTTAAAGGGTAATACTGGGGCTGGGAGATGGCTTAGCAGTTAGAGAGAAGTCACTGCTCTTACAGCACTCTTCATCTCCAGATCCAGAGAATCCAAACACTCTTCTGTCATCTATGGACACTCCAGATGCTTGCTGCACCTACAGATAGATACCAAGTACACACACATACAGTCTAAATACATATTTTAACCATAACCTTTTGTGTTTTTTTCAGCTAAATGTTTGAGTTTCCTGAAATAGTCTTTGCAACGAATAAGAACTAGTATACACCAGTTCAGAAAAAAATATAAGTAATATTTGTTCATTGTAATTTCACGTAATGATAAAATGAAGAGCTCATTGGAAAATTACCTAATACAGCATAGCTAAAAAGTAATATAAATTAATATACTACGCTCTTTAAAGCACAGCAATCAATGGACACAAGAAAGTCTGTAAGGGACTAAGGAACTGACTCACTCGGTAGTCTAAAGGCTTGCCTCACAATCATGAGGACCAAGGATCATATCTTCAAAATACACATCAAAGTTAGGAAAACACCACCAGAATCTCAGCTGTGTTTTTTATAGACAGGCATCCCTGGAGCAAGCTAGCTGGCTAGACTGGCTGAATCTGTGAGCTCTGGGCTCAACTGAGACTCCCTGCTTCCATGAATAAAATGGAGAGCGATTGAGGAAGACACCCAGCACCGCTTTGACCTCCACATATGCGCACATATGCAAACCCTCCTATAGCAGGACACACTGACAAAAAGGAACCTCTGTCGAGAAGTCTTTCTTTTCTAGAATATTGAAGAAATAATAGTGGACATTTTGAAGACAGTATAATATTCCTAGTTTAATGCATACAATGAACTATCAGTTATAGGAATATTTATGAATGCCCTACTGCTTCTTTTAAAAGAACAACAACTATTTTCCTTTTACATGCCAATGCTCTACTCCTGACACTTTGTTTAATGATAAATAATGTGGGAGGTAGTGGAGATGATGAAAGACAGCATTTTGTCCATTTTGTAGTGACACAGTGACTTCACTAGCTTTCTGTTACTCGTCTTTTAGTGTTATGCTCTGTAAAACAGTTAACAGCTTTCTCTTTTTGAGATTAAACAGTTATGTGTTTGTATGTCTGTGTACCGCATGTGTATCTGGCTCCTTCAAAGACTGGAAGAGGATGTCATAGTGTAAAACAGTTCTACCACGTGGGTGTCGGGAACAAAATCCAGATCCTATGTAAGAACGTGAAAATGTATTTGAAGAGAAACGAAGACTTTTTGCATGGCCCATATGATTTCCTTTACATGTAGGTACAACTTCTTTCAATACGTTAGCATTTTCATTACTGATTCACTTTAGGCAAATAGTATAACTTGTTTGCTCCAAGGATAGAGGAAGAAAGAGGTGGGGATGTAGAAATATAGAGCCTATGGAGGATGCCTGACATAATATAAAGTTTACAAAAAAATTTTTTGCAACAGTGGCAGGTGTAACGCACACATACAGTGAACATTGAACTGTAAACTAAGTAAACACGCATGTGTGGTTCTGATGCATATCCGACAGTGATAATTACAGACAAAACACTATTAAGCACATTTTACAAGGTTAACAACTGCTAGAGTCACAGGGTCTTCCTTTAGCAGCTGACTCTAGCTGAACCCAACTGTTGTACTTTTGAACAGATAGCCATGATACTTAACAAGTTTATATCCCTTAAAATAATGTTTGCAAATTAACTAAAAATCTGCCATCTCACTCCTGTTGAAGGTCAAAAAGGAAACTGGGGCATTTTAGCTTTTACTTCAGAGTAATTGACTGTAGATGACGTTATTGTCAGGGAATTTTAGTCAGTGCTGACTCACGGGTTCTTGTGCTCAACGTCTAACTGCAGTTTAAATTGCTGAGCGCGGAGGTGGCTAGTGAGCTGGAAGGCAACCTTTCCATGAGGCTCATTAAGATCTGAGGCTCAGGTCAAGACCAAGATGGAACAGAATTTGTCATCAATGATTGCTCACTCTAACGTGTTCCCGGAAACAGCTTAGCAAAAACAATCATAAAAAGCCACTCTTACCATGCTCAGCTAATGCCCAGCCACATAAGATACAGGCTGTGCAAAGGGAGAGAACATAAAAAGACATTTACTCATAAGTAATGTTACTTCAGTAACAGAAGAGAATATACTAAAGCATCTCACTCCAAGTTGAAGAACCTTCAACAATTGGTGACTACAGGGTGAGGGGAATTGGTTTGTTGAGGAATACAGCCCATGAGGTACTTTCTGTACTCC
This sequence comes from Microtus ochrogaster, assembly GCF_000317375.1. Taxonomy (NCBI): domain Eukaryota; kingdom Metazoa; phylum Chordata; class Mammalia; order Rodentia; family Cricetidae; genus Microtus; species Microtus ochrogaster. The sequence goes on from NC_022023.1 coordinate 5,446,563, forward strand.
AGGACATGGTCCTTGTCCTGGAGAGTTTATGTCTAGTTGCCACAAACTAGAGTTATCTAAAAGGAGGGAACATGTATTAGGAAAATGCATCTATAAGATCCAGCTGTGGTGGCATTTTCTTAATTAGTGACAGATGCTGTAGGGCCCAGCTCACTCCGGGTGGTTCTGTTCCCGGGCTAGCAGTCTTAGGGTCTATAAGTTGACTGAGCAAGTCAAGATAAGAAAGCCAGGAAACAGCATCCTTCCATGGAGTCTGTCTCAGATCCTGCCTCCAGATACCCAGCCTGTTGGAGTTCCTGCCTTGACTTCTTTTGATGATGAACAGTGATATGAAAGTATAAGCCAAATAAACCCTTCCACACCCTACAGGTTTTAGGTAATGGAGTTTCATCATAGAAATAGAAATCCTAGCCAAGATGGACTTACTCCCGTGCATATATAAGCAGCACCATAACTTTACACAGAAGCCTTAAAAAAAATTAAAAGAGCACATGAAGTGGGAAAGTGGTGCAATAGGGGAGAAGTTAAAGCGGAGGAAATGGGGTAGATCCAACCACTTAAAAGTGCTAAAAATGCTAAAAAGATACCAATGATGGTGCCATGACTAAAAGCCACATTCTATGTGTTCAACACATTTTTGAGCAAACATTCATGACCATCCATCAAATATAATGGAATATACCCACAGGAAACTGGTAATTTTATTTGCACAGTGCCCAATAAATCTGGTTTTTTTCTTTTCCTTTGTTTTATTTTAACATCATTCATTTTTATTTCACAACCTCAGTTTAATTCCAGTGGAATTTTCATAATGTAACATTTCTGTGCAGATATAACAATGATTTATAATTTTTCTCCTGCATTGTCTCTACTTACCCTTTTCTACCAAATAAACTTTTGGACTTTTAGGAACATGAACTTCTTTCCCCTTTTCTTCTGTTACCCTTAAAAGCTAACAGTTTTTTCTATTTTTTAATTGATTTTTATTGTGCTTTACATTTTTCTCTGCTCCCCATCCCTCCGACAGTATTTTCTTGACAAAGTACTTAAGAAGAGAAAACTGAAGGGTATGTCTTCTAATAACTCCATGAGCAGGCTGTTTCATATTTGGGCAATTGATGAAGTAGCTGATTCTTTTAAAAATAAAACTCCTCATTTCACATAATTTTAAATTTTCAAATATTTACCAGCTGTGAGAATCAGTATCCATGCTCCCATTCCCTCTGTCTTTAGTATTTTATTATAACTTACTTAGTGTTGCTATAAATGGACAAAAGTAATATGTCAACGTTGAAGGATATTCTCACTTCTTTCAGTTTTTCCTTTAATGTTTTTTTTTGTCTGTAAGAGTATACCTCACTGTGTTTTATCTTATGTCTGAGTTGGACCTACACCTTGTGATACTTCCTCAGACCCACCTTGAATTTTATGAATTTGGCAATTCTAAAGGCTGCATGAATGCATAGCAATGTCTCTAACTCTTACTCAACACTCTGTTGATGTTTTTTCTTCCCCTATTGCTCACCTGTAACTTTTTACAACTTTAAAAAACCTAACTCTCACCATTCTCTTCCACATCCTTAAATATATATGGTACTCCCAGATGTGAATCACATCTCTGCCAGACAGAGCTTAAAAAAAATATAGCGATTATGCAAAATTCATTTTGCCTTTGGATTTATGGTTTACATTCCTCCCACAGTTACTAATTCAGCCCTCCCACCTTGCTTTTTAATCTTCAGTGAGGCACTTTTGAACTTTATCTGTCATTTGTTTCTTCAATTTTATCATACCCCGAACCACTTTATTTAGAAAAACTACAAACATTAATAATAAGTCATATGTTTTCTTGGTCTTTTAGTCCCATCTATTTAATACTGCAGAGTACCTTTTTTTGTATGATGTTACACAGCAGACCTACTCAACTATCGAAGGATATCATGGCTACTTCCTACTGGCAGTAACAAAGTCAATATATTCACATGCACGGTTCTGTGTCAGCATTTTGTAATCAATTATTCTTGTAATACAAGTGGGATGTGCTCATTTACGTAAGGTACTGGCCACTGTTTTCCAAAATGGATGTGCCATTTTAACACCCATCAGTAATGAAGAGGAATACTCTTCATTTCAAATCCTTTCTAGCAATTAATGAGGCAATGTTTTTAAGTTATAATTATTCTAACAGATGCAGGGTGGTATGTCTATCTTATATTGAAGCTTTCTAATTACTAGCTTTTTAAATTATGTTTGGATATCTTCATCTGGAACCTTTGTATTCTCTTTGTTCTCGTGTCTACTCTGTCTTTTTAACAATACTCTTCTTATTGCCAACTTTTAGGAGCTCTGTACACATTTGTGTACAAATGTTTATACAGATATATTTCATAAATATTTTTTCCAAGTCTCTGGTTTTGTCCTCATTTCTTTCTAGTTCATTCTGCAGAGAATGTATTTAATGTATTTTTTAATAAATCTAGATTTATTTCCTTTTTTGAATTGTACTTTATCCAATGTTCCATAGACACTACAGGAAACTCAACTACTTTCCATTCATAGGTTTTTTTTAGAGTTTCTACTATTTTGTGTTTTGCATTCAGCTCTAAGATCTACTATGATATAGATATATGGTGTATATTTGTAGTCTTATGTTCTACATCAAAACAGATGTTAATGTGACTGTCATGTGTTGTTGTAACCTTTTCATTATAATGTCTATCTTCTCTCCACTGAGATTACAGGGCCATTTTAATAAGATCCACTGACTATAATATAGCCATAAGTCTAAATCTATCCTATTATTTCATGAGAAATATTATATTTCTAATACCCTAGCTTCACAGTATTAAAATTGGGCAGCATTGATCTTCCAACTTTGTGACTTTTAAAATTCTGGGTAGCTTCTTCTCTATTTTTCTCTTTATATATATATATATATATATATATATATATATATATATATAAATTATGATTTGCAAATTTTTCATTGAGTTGTGATAAATCTATAGATCAAGTTAATTGTCAAAAGCCATATTTTGGGGGTCACTTCTGTCATGGTTCAGCCACAAAGTGTTTGTTCCAGGGTAGGGGCATGTGGATTAGAAATGTGAGGTCAGAGAAACATAGATATGAAAGAAACACAGAAACACAGAAACACAGGATAGTCCTGGGCAGACAACTCAGTGAATACTCAACACTAAATTCACCTGCATTTAATTTTCACATGATTTGATACCCTAAGACAAAGTGGAGGGAGAAGGCAAAAGAGTGCTTTAGCATGACACAAAATACAACCAGAACAGTTACTTGCTTCAATAGAGAAATCAAGCCAGTATTTCTTGGGTAAAGCATTTGATGTTTTGGGCAGGATATGCAGCGAATACACCCTAGACCAAGTTTCCTGTAGGCAGCAACTCCCTATGTCAAACTTTCTATTTAAAAACTAAGGAGTAAGAATAGGCTTGGATTCTCTGACATTTGGTCAGGGTGGAGTGGATCCATCACTATGGACCATCTTTTTTTTGTTTTTGTTTTGTTTTGTTTTTTGGGACAGAGTTTCTCTGTAGTTTTGGGGCCTGTTCTGGAACTAGCTCTTGTAAACCAGGCTGGCCTCGAATTCATAAAGATCTCTCTGCCTCTGCCTCCCGAGTGCTGGGATTAAAGATGTGCACCACATTGCCTTTAGTGTCCAAAACACCAAGTAATTGCACCACGGGTCAGGATTTGTAGTCACAGCATTTTTCAACATATTGTCCAATGTTTGAAAGAGCAGAAATAAGCTCAAACTCTCTGACCTCTCAGTCAGGTGGAAAAGGCTCCCAGCTGTGGGTTCCCACAGCTGATAGAGATTGAAATTTTTGCAATACCAAAATTTCTAGTCTGAGCACACAGAACATATTTTTAAATTTATTTTTTAAATGGTTGTTTCTCATTTTACATATCCCAGTTCCTACTCCTCCCCCACCTTTTTCTCCATCCCACCCCCATCCACTTCTCAGAGAGGGTAGGTTTCCCACTGAGGAGTCAACAAAGTCTGACAGATCACTTTAAGGCAGGATCAAGGCCCTCCCCCATTTATTTAGGCTGAGTAAGGCATCCCTCCAAAAAAGGATGAGCTCCAAGAAACCAGTTCAAACACAAGGAATAAATCCCATTGTCAGTGGACCCACCGGCTGTCCAAGTCAAACTACTATCACTCATATTCAGAGGGTCTAGTTTATACAAAATATATCTTATATTTACTTATATCATTTTAATACTTCCCCAGATTGTTTCCATATATAGATTGTGAATGGGAGCTATTAAGTTTATAGCTAAATATTCTGTTTAGAGGAGCTACTTTAAATGATTTGGGGTTTTATATTTCAACTTTCAATAGTTAACTACTTGTGTACTGGAGACTGATTGCCATTTATGCATGAACTCTGTGTCCTGTGAGAATATTGCTAGTAGGATTTTCCTCTCTGAATCCTTGGAAGTCTCTCTATTACATAATCATGTTTTCTTTAAAAATGGAATTTTTATTTGTTCCTTCCCTTGTTTGCTACTATCTATGTTCTTTTTTTTTATTTGATTGATGGTGATTAAGTATGAGAAAGGTAACTACTACCTACTAATGGTTTTCAAGAATTTAATATTCAACTTCTTAACGTTTTATGGCAATACTGGATATTTGGGGGCAAGAAATTTTCACATAAAGAAGCTTTGCATATTGTATTGCTGAGAATTTTTTTTAGAAACATAAATAGATGCTATAGTTTGTCAAATGCCTTTTTCTGCCTCGGCTCATATTATCACATCATTTTTCTTCTTCAGCCTATTGATGTGGTAGCTAAGATTGATTGAAACTGAAATGTTGAACCAACCTTGTATACCTGAAATAAATCACTCCTCGCCGTGATATATAGATCTATTTCTAAGCTGTTTGACACACCTTGCACTCATAACTTGATTTGTGTACATTTTTGTAGGAGTTCCACATCTCTGACCATGAGAAATCGAGGCTTCAGCTTTCACTTTTCCAGTACTTTTATCTGTATTTTTTAGTGAGGTTTCCTTTCGGACTTTCAATCTTGTAGGCTTTGTGTAATATTCTCCGATCAAAGTATCTCTCTGTGCTCCTTCTCATCCGTTTTGCCCTTCCCCCAACCTTTCAGAATTAAGGAAGAAGTTTCTGTTTCAAGTTCTTTATTATAGAAAAAAATCCTAAACTTTTATTTTGTAATTGAATTGTTCCAATTTTTGAGAATTTCATATATTCTTGTTTTTAACAAAATTCACCAATCCCTCCAACTTAATTCCTTCCCTGTCCCTCCCATAACTCTATCTTCCAACTTAATATGGTTTCTTTAAACTTACTGAGTCCATTTAGCGCTCACTGTATGTGCATGACTGTATAACAATCTATTGGAATGTGTGTAACCTCTTCCAGAAAACATCCCTGAAGAAGACAGACACTCACACCACCACTACCCATCAGTTGTCAATATCTCCTCAGCTAGGGATTGGACATTTAGGAGTCCTGCCTCTTTCCATGTTGGGATTTTGATTGACTTTATCTCATACAGGTCTTCTACATGGAAAAGCCAATTCTTGTATGTGCAACATTCTTTTCATCCTCTGCAAATATTGTTTCGTGGAAAACATCAACTTTCCCTTCCACCCTATTTGAGAAATGTGGAGAGCTGACATTTGTTACTGACATATTTGGCAGACTATTCCATTAAAGCCAATCTCTTTTGAGGTTTTCTCTTGTTTTGGATGGTTATTTATAAGAAATTTCCCTTTAATAGACACAAATCTTTCTATGATGTATTTCATTTCTATCTTTTGTCTTTTTCTACCTGAATCCTTGGCAAACCTACCTGCTATCATTTTAATATTATATATTAATGTACTGAGCACCAGCAGGTATTCAGCATCCTCTATTCCTTATATTGCTGTTTTGTTATTGTCCCCACATTCCTGCTGCAACTCTTTATCTTTCTGTGCAGAAGTCTACTTGATTTTCATCCTACTTTATGATTCCTTTAAACAGAAACCTAACTGTTTCATTTATTATTTCTATATTTATTACTATATTTTCTATTTCTTTGTTTGCTTGAATTATGTCTCATCTTGTATTTGCCATCAGTTCTTGCCTGGGATGCCTTGTGAATATCTCTGTAAGTCAAGTTACTTTTCTGTATGCAGTAGTTACCAATGAGTTTCCACTTTTCATGCTCCAATCATTTATTTTCTAAGTCTGTTAATAGTAAGTCAGAATATTTTCCTTCATTTTCTATTTCTAGGTCTCTTCTTGCTTATTCAGATCCAGGTTAATGACATTTGCTATTATCCTGCTCTCTAAATAGCTTAACTTTAATATTTCGTACAGGCATTTATTACAGTAACTTATTTTCCAAATATATTTTTTCACATTTGAAGTATAATTTTTCTGAATGATGAATAGAAAGTTATTTTCTTCTTTCTCTTTAAGTATTTCATTCTTTATTCTCTTTTAAAATTTTTATTAGTTCTTGGAGAAATTTTCAAATATATGTTTTTTTTCTAATTATTTCTTTTAATTTTAATAACATCATTTCACCTTTCTCTTCCCTCCCTCCAAATTCACCCATATATGCTTCCTTGTTCTGTTACAAAGTAATGCTCTTGCTTTCAGTAATTGCAGTTTTACACACACACACACACACACACACACACACACACACACACACACACCTAGGGTTTGATTATATTCTTCCAACCCCCAACTTGTCTCAGACCCACCCCCTTCACTACACAACCTATTTTGTATCTTTTTTTTCTTCTTTCAATCAATCAAGATCTATTTGTGCTGCCCAAATAATCTTGGAGGTGTGGTCTTCAACTAAAGAGTAGCTGACTTATCGAGGGCTTTATTGTTAAAGTGTCTTTCCCTCTTCTAGCAGCATCATTGTCCATAGGGACAGAATTTAGTCTTCAGTTCCAGTCACCATACTTGGATTTGTCATGGCTTCGGCTTGTGAAGTTTTCTTGAATGCTGTCATAGCAGCTCTTCACAGAGGAAAGTGAACTGTTCCTTGTAGTCATTTACCACCTTGATCTCTTACACTCTTTATGATCCCTCTTCCGCCATGAACCCTGATCGCTGGGAAAGGAAGATGCTGTGTGTATTCTGCTTATTACTGAGGAGTCTGCGCTCTCTTATTCATATCACCTTACCCAGTTGTGTATCTCTACGTTAATCATCTATTAACCATCAATTATAAGTTGAACATTTAAAGGTAAATATTGATAGATGTGTTGATCTACTGGTATAAGTTGTTAGAAATCTGTTTAATACTATGTCTATAGATGAATAAAGTAATAGAAATATGTTCTCCCTGGGGTCTTTGGTCCTAAAATGTTATCACTAAATGGCCTTTGTCTTGTGAGGCAGGGCTGAAACACAATCAGAAAATGGTTTCTAACTCCCATGAGATTTGTGCCTTCATTATGCTACTATGCATTTCTTTCCAGGCTGGTTATTTTTCTGGCTTTTGATGTTCATAGCTAGACATAACTGATGCGTATTGTAATGCTTTTGTGGAGTACATGGCACTATTCAGATCTATGAAAGCCAGTTCATAAGGATACATTTTCCATTGCAGAACCAGGTTGATTTCCCTACGTTATAAGACTCAAACTCTGACTGATACAAAACTTAATCTCACTAGTGGCCTTAAGATACAAAGTCTAAAAGACTTGTGTCTGAATGAATGACTGGATTTACTACTACCTGAATTCCTTGAGTGGAAACTGGTGTTCCAAGGATTCATGTGGTTCATAATCAGATAATTACAGAAGAAATTCTACAATCTAAGGTATTGTATTTCATTTAATGTCCTTGTATCAATGCTTCCCTAAATATTAATTTATTGTATTCATATGCATATGTTCATGTTTAGATTGCTTGCGCACATGAGTTAACATGCCCAGGGTGGCAGGCAACTGGCCAGCAAAGGATACTGAATCTCCTAGAGCCAGAATTATAGAGTTATTGACCTGACTGATGGAACGTAAATTCTCTTCCTCCCCAAGACATGTGATTTATCTCGCCAGCCCTAGAACCATCTCTGAAGGACTAGAAATTCAACAGGAATTTCTGAAGCTCCATCCTAGATTGAACCCATTTTGTGAAGGACAATTCCTGCTGAAACTAGAAAATAGCTTTATTGACTTAATTGCTGGCCATGCAGATGTGGGGATTGCGCATCTCTGTTTAAATAGTCCCACTCATTATGCTTTTTAATACAAGCTGGCAGTGACCACATAGACTGAAGACCCCCTTTCCATTAATAATTAGGTGCTTCTATAGATCTTTCCTTCTTGTGTTCAGTCCTGTTCTGAGAGGTGCTGAAATGTCTGCAGGTAGCCACGAAAATTGCTTTTCTTCTGAGGAAGTAACAAGTAGATATCCACGTGACAAAAAAGAAAACATCCTACGTCTTCAATGGAAAATTCTTTATTGTAGCATTTTTTTACAGCCTCAATAAGCTAATATTTTCCAAAATCTTTAATTTTATTCTTTTTTCTTCAACATTATTTATTCCAATTTGTATCTTTTCTTTTGGGTATTGCTGTAAACAGCAATAACAATTCAAGCCAATTTTTAAAGTATTTTTCATAGGGCTTCCTTTTCATAACAAAGCTTATTAATGATATTTTCTGCTTTTTGGTGTCTCCACAACTATACAATAATTATCACTGATTGCTATATTTCTTAATAGTATGTTCATTTCTCTTCAAAAGATTCTATTTTTATCAGTGAATCCTATTTGTGATAATTTAGTCTTATGTTACTCTATATAAGAAGAAGCACAGAGCAGAATGGTCAAAATATAGACCTCTGGCTTGAAACTCAACTTATAGAACAGAAACCCAGTTAGCAGCATGTCAACTATTGTCAAAATTCCACAAAGAATAACAAGTATGAAATTTAAATATTCCTCCTCCAATTGCCAAAGGGAACTGCGGTTGTTTATTGAGGCAACTGAATTAAAAAAGTAGAACCTAGACTGCTATGGAAATGACTAATTTTTAAAAACCCCAGATGTCACCATGGTGACTTAATCAAAGTGACTCCTCCAGTGAGCAGCAGGCAAGGAGTTGTAGGTGGAGTCAGTCTCAGTGGGTCTTATAAATCCACAACTCCAAACCCTTCCTTATTTCCCCAGTTGCTGAATAAGTAATTCACTTGTCATACACCACAGCACTCTCTCCCACTACAAGATGAAAAATCTAATAACAAGCCCTACTTCTTGTTGATAGAATGAAGTCATAAAAATCAGAGAGGTATCCAATTTCAAGAAAAATGATAGAGAAGAATTGATTTTATTTTCAATACCATCAGTAAATTAATTTATATATGAGATTAGAGGGCTCTTTGAAAAAATCACAATGAACGCTGTAAAAGCTGCCTGAGAGAAACACAGCTTCTACACAAGGATCCTTGTTATGGAACTTTAGTGAAATCAAAAACATCACCACGAGCTGTAGAAAATAGTCTGGAAAAGCTTTGATTGGCAGCAAATTGAAGGGAAAAATTTAGCTGACATAGATTATATCCCAAATTGGTTTTAAAATTATTATATTTTTATCTACTAGTCTAGACTTATTGTTCATAATTATATATTAAATTAGTTTTAGGAACAAAGTATTAAGTGTGCTGAAATAAAATATCAGTATACTTTTCTTCACCAAATTCAACTGTCTTTTATCTTTAAGTGGTCATTCTTGTCCATTATTCTTAATTCTTAAATATTTCATCACTAAATTTAATAAAGAGACCAAGAACAGTAGATGCTCACCACACTTGTTTGTGAATGAAGAGCCTAAGTTATAAAGAGCTGGACTGGAGGACAAGTGAGAGAGAAGGGCATCCACAGCTGGCAGTGGCTGCATGGTCAAAGGACTGGTGCACAATGGAAGGTGAGTGACAGAATGCAAGGCTTTTGTGCACAGATTAGGAATGTGGGATTGAGGTCCTTAGCTTCCCACAAGCTAACTATGCACAGATATTAAAGTGATACAGCAAGAAAAATGATGATGATTTTGGAAATTGTTCATGAATGTGTGTGGTGTACGTAAAGGAACATTTTCATGTGTACATACACATGAATGATTATATGTTCGCCTGTTTGTACATGTATATATTAATGTGTGCTCATGGGGTCCAATTATTCATGTCACCATGGTTTCTCAGACATCTCCCCAATCCCTAAGTAGATGTCCAGAAGCCTAGAAGTCATCTTTATTAAATGGTCAACATGAATATCATCAGTAATGAAAAAAATCCATATTCCGTACTTAGAATACCATGTTAGATATCTTTCTGCAAAGTATGCATAAAGTTATCTTCATAATAAAACATAAAACCAGACTTCGAGAGTTATTCAGTAAAATAAGTGGTCCATAATTATTTAACCACAAGATAAGGAGCGAAAGAATTTTCTCTTTCATAATGAAATAGGAGAAGCAAGCAAGGCAAGTGACTGTGATATAGGATTTGGAACTGAATTCTTTCCCAGAACAAATTTAATCTGGAACCCTGGTAAAGTTTCAGGGCAGAGATGGTGTATGATATGTTGCATAATGGGGTAAACGTTGAATAAGAAATTAGCATTTAGAAGAAGGCTAACAATAACTTGAATGTCAAATAAGATCATTTGTATATATGTTTGTATGTTTTTAAAATACAGTCAATGTTCATTTATTTTTTATTGAGTAATCAATAAAAGGAAGGATTGAGGAAACGGCATTTGCACCAGCTCTTTTCCGCAGCTCTGTATCATTTTAAAACCAACTAGTCACCTGAAAATAAGGTTGCTCTATCTGGCTCCCAATGAAAGACACAGTTTGAAATTTCTCTCTTTTAAGACCATGAAAGTATGAGGTCAGTCACAAAAAAGTAGATTGTAAGCCAGATGTTTCTCTTAGGGTATTTTATGGTAAGGATACAAGAAAAAAAAATGATGTGGTGTTTGAATATATGGCTCAGTAGTTAAGATCACGTGTTGTTTGGATAAATGGCTCAGTACCTAAGATCACTTGCTTTTCTTCCAGAAGACCAGAGTTCAGTTTCCAGCATCCACGTCTTGCAACTCACAACTTTTCATAACCCCAGCCCCAGGAGATCTGTTGCTTTTTTCTGGTTTTCATGGCTAGGCACACACATAACATATATTCATGCCACATGCATGCTCACGCTCACTTCATCTTTAAAAGCAAGTCAAGATGACATCTTCATCATGTGTCAAATAATGATTTATTCATTGTCTAATTATTGAAAGTTTAGATAGAAAATAAAGCAGAGAACAGTGAATTCTCTTTCCTTGAGATGGGAACTGCTCATTCTCCTGCCCCTGGGAAACCCAGTACTTAGTGTTCCTCATTCTCACGTGTTTAGAATTGTTCTGAATTTGATATTTTAAGTTCTCTAGCTTAAAAAGATCATCAAATGAGATGTTTCATCCTCTGTTATTGTGTAAAGTAATTTCAATATTAAATGTCTTCATATTCCTTTAAATATCTCATTGGATCTAGTTACCTGAAAAAACCTTGATTAATACTTTAAGCAAATCCTGGCTACGATTACAATATATGTTATTGGTTCATCTCAGAGCGCTAGTAAATTTTATAAGTAAAATATCATTTTATTAGATGAGAAAATAATCTTATTGGTAACATTGTGTAAAATTATGGTATCACTTCAAAGGGAAAGAAATAGAAATTTGTACGAAGGTGGCTTGAAAACAGCTTTTGCCTGAGCCATGATTTCTCATGACTGGGTCTGTGACAGAGTCGTCTGAAAGAGGAATTTGATTTCGTAAAACACCTCGACAAGCCTTTAAAAATGCCACATGGTAATGAAGTAGGAAGGGAATGGGGAAATTGAGTAGAGGTGGAGTCAAGAGGAGTTATGTGTTCCCACCGCTACTTTCAAACTAACATTAAATTTGGTATCTCATACCGACATCCACGTCTCATTTTACAGGTCTTCCTATCAGAGGCCACCACAGCTTGCTAGCCTCGCACCAAGGCGTCAAACTGTGATATTTACTACTAAAAATCATGGGATATCTATTTCATTGCTCTTTCTGGGATCTTGAGAACATGAGGCATTTCTGGCTTCAGGGTCTTTCTCTTCATCTCAAAGAAGCATCATTGCCCCTCTCTGGGCAAATTTTCATCATCTCTCTGGCTGCTATTATGACCCCCTTCCCCCTTTTCAGGCTACCCCTGTGCATAATCCAGGATCATTTCCTTACCAAAATCAGCAGATTTGCAGTCTTCATCCCATCTGCAAACTTAATTCCACTTCATGTAGCCTAAAATGATTGCATTTCTTGGTTATTTGAGATTCATCTTCTTGGAGGGGGTATTATAATTCTATCTACCACATATTTTTCTTGGAGAAAGAGTCTAAATTATTAATGAATGCAAAAATCCATGGACAGACGAAGAAAAAAATCCCTGTGTATAAAAGGTTTTAATGATGGGACTAAAGAAAACAGATGCAACAGTTGTTGAGGAGTTAAGCAAAATTTTGAGAGATTACAGATGAGAAGAAAATGATGAAGCAGACTCTTCTTGAATGACCCTCTCAAGCACTCTCTTTGCAAAACCCTCTTAAAATACCGGAAAGTTTTTCTTCAAGTCTGCATCTATAATTATTTGTTTTACGTGTTTTAATATCTGAACATCACAAGTACAAAGGAAAGATATTCAATAGGTGGTAGGCAAATTTCAGAAAAAGAATTTCATGCATTGGAAACTGTCTTTTGGAGAAAACAATTCCTCAGCATTTTTTCTAGAACACCCTTTGACTTTGGCCCCCATTAAAAGCTGAACTCAAGCAGTGGT
>NC_022023.1:5459547-5486377 GCF_000317375.1 Microtus ochrogaster
CTCGAACTCACAGAGATCCGCCTGCCTCTGCCTCCTGAGTACTGGGATTAAAGGCGTGTGCCACCACCGCCCAGCCAGTGTTATAATTTTAATCTTATTACCCGTTAACAAGGAAGAATCCTGTGGCTTTTTTATGTATCAGCAGCAGACATGAGGAGACAAAGCTGGAGTTAATTCCCTACCAGGAGATACAAATTACAACGATTTTGGTAGCCATTAACAAAATTCAAAATTAGTCCCTCACATTTCCAGTTTCAACACCTCTGTTAAAAAGTGTGAATGGCATCAATATTTGTTATGTATAACAAAAAAGAGGAATTGGAATTACATTGTTTTTCTTAGTCCCATGAAAACATTGAAGGTGCATGCAAAGTTCCACAGAAATCTCTGAGAGGTAGACTCAGCCAGGAGATCAGTGAAATCCACTTATTTGGGGCAGAAACCCTAGTCATAAAAGGGCTGGGGCAGTTATACATCAATTTTAACACATTAGGTTAGGAGAACACAAGGCTAGCGTGTGAGAAACTCTTTGTGGCTAAAGTCTCCTGAAAAACACCAAAACTTCAGTGAATTTATCTCTGCCCGTCAGATCTGTAGTGAACACATGAGGTACGTGCTCAGCAACTGGGATGTAGGATAAAAGAAGGATTAAGGGCACAATCCAGAACTTTCTTTATTGCAAAAACTTATCCTTGGACACATGAACAGAGAGTTGTCCCTGGCGACGGACAGCTCGTTCCTCTCACTCCCTTATGTTTCCAGTGTTCACTAAACATAACTCCTTTTTAAAATGTTGAATTATACCTCAAATTGTCACAACAGACACAGGAAGACAGAAAAATCAAGACATTAGAGATCTGTGAAATTACTGTGATCAAATAGTAAGAACAAAAGAGAAAATGCTTGAAACCAGAAGAATTTTATGCCATTATTAGGATATATACATGTGTGTGTGTGAATATATACAGGGTTTATGTCAATCTCAAATCCTAATAATATAATATATTTACATAATATGTACATATATATATATATATATATATATATATACAAGACTCAAAATCAAATACAAAAATGAAATGTGTTAGAATTCCAGAGAAGGTAAAACAGCTATAATTACTATGTCAAGAGCTCTAAAAAGCTAAAGATGTTAGTAATCATCCAATCTAGCCTATCAATCTCAGGAGTTTTAAATAAGAAGGAAAAGAATGTAAGATAGATGAAAAATTTACTCAATGAAATAGAAACTTTAAAGACTGAAAAATGTTAGTCATTAAAAATAATATGATAGAAATTGCTCTTGCAATGTTATATCACACTGAATATCCTCCAAAAGCAGCTAGACACATCAAATACACATGTAGGATTCTTGGAAACAAGTTGTTCAAACTGACTTTCCTGTCCCTGCAGTATTGGTGACCAAAAGGCTTTATTTTATTACGATCTTTAAATATTGTATTCACATGATAACATATATTGGGCTAACATTTAGAACTAAATGTAAAAGCTCATATTTGGAGCACATCTTACCTATCTACTCAGAGGGTAATTATTACTGATACTTAAAGACACATATTTATTTCTATGTGTGGGTGTACTTAGGGAAGGGGAATGTGCAGGTTCACATGTGGACCTCAGATGACACCCCACGGTAGTCTTTCCTCTCACCATGTAAGGGACTGATACGTGAGTTGTCAGGCTTGAAGTAAGTGCTTGAACTTATTCACCTACCTTAGCAATCAAATACTTACCAACATTTTCAATAATTTTATCCATTAAACAAATTAAACCTTTCAGTTGAATCAAAAGAAAACAAAGGGTTCATTATTTAGTCACTCGGGTGGACAATCTTTTGTTGTACAGAAACTCCAATATTACTGATTTAAGTAATATACTCTGGCTAGGCACTTTTCATTTGATTATTAAAAATTTCTTACTGCTTATATAATATATGAAATAAGAACATCAAATAACAATTTTACTTCCTAGTAAAATATCAACTATTATTTTTGAAATGGAAGCATGATATGTTCGGGTACTGACCTCAGAGTCGTATGGCTGTCAAGCATTAACAATACATGAGATGTTTGCTTTCAGTTAGTTCCACGTCTGAGGCAGGGGGATCACTTGAACCTGGTGTTTAAGGACAGCCAAGGCAATACAGTGAAACATTTTAGAAACCAAACACAAACTAAAACAAACTAGTAATGACAAAAAATTAATGGAAGAAAAAAACACAGAGAAGATGCAGTGAGTTTTTTGAGTAACCAAGAAATTGCTTCACTCTGCTCTGTTTATTAAATCTGGACTTATTAATTAGGTTTGAGTTAGTTCATTGTATCAGTAGAGGAATCCAATAACTGAAGGTCTAATATTTATCAGTGATCATCTAGCTAATTGTGGAGAAAGTTAGATCCATAAGGCCTATAAAGTTTAAAAAGCTCTGAGGCTTTTGGTAGATAAGTTTGCCAAAGTTATGTGCGTAGAAAAATATAAATCCTAAGTTTAGTAGATGGTCAGATGGTTTTCTTTGGAGAAGTGAGAATGTGTGTTCATTACATTACATAGTATAATTATTCTCTTATTCATTCTCTAAGAAGAAGCATGTTCTTTAAAATATAAGAATTCAAAGTACAGGGATTTTATATTGCAAAGTGAAACCCTCCACATAATTTTTTCTCTCATTCCCTGAAAGTAACTTCCCCTCTTTCTTTCCTTTTCTCTCTTTAGTAATTTTTTGTTTATGTTTTTATGGGAATTCATTGTCTAACAAATGGTTTATCAAATGAAAAACAATTGGGTAAAATAGCCATGATTATCTGTAAGACATATTTCTGTCTGACTTTCAAAAGCCTCATAGGTGACAAAGTAGATAGAGGTTGACCAGTAGTAAGAAGGCTAGAACGCTAACTATAAGCAGTTTTGTCCCTTTGCAGTAGATGAAGAAAAATAGTAAAGTAATTCCTTATTTCTAGGGGAGAACACAAAAGCAATTATAGCAACATAAGACAATAATACTCTAATTGTTAATAAATTGGATATCTATAACTAGTCCATCCAGGATTTAGTCCTGCCATCCAAACCAAATGTTCTTTTGGCAGGAATGCACATTTAAATGAAACATGAAATAAAATAGCCTAGAAATCAAAAGAGTAAAATCAGCGGAACAAAGAAATAAAACGTAGTAAATCCATTTCTTTGTTGTCAGATATTGTATAAAATAAAAAAGTACAGACTGAAACGTGGGGCAGGCAGGCTACAGATTTTTAAAATGTCTTCCAGTAATATTTCCCATTTTCTGGAAAACAGCTTTAAGAGATACTTCATAGTTTGTGTGTATGTGTGTGTATAAAACATGCATGATAATAAATAAATAAGTAGACAGATAGATTGATTGATTGATTGATAGATAGGAAACAAGTTGTAATGAACTTGCATATGTACCCAAACTTGTAGTTTCTTGTATATACATGTGCCATGAACCATGCTTCAGATCATTATTTTCTTTATCTATCCATGGAATCAAATATAGGAGTCTTTCAGAGTGTTTAAGAAACTCTAACATATGCTGGGCGGTGGTGGCACACGCCTTTGATCCCAGCACTCGGAAGGCAGAGGTAGGCAGATCTCTGTGAGTTCAAGGCCAGCCTGGTCTACAAGAGCTAGTTCCAGGACAGGCTCCAAAAACTACAAAGAAACCCTGTCTCGAAAAAGAAAAAGAAAGAAAGAAAGAAAGAAAGAAAGAAAGAAAGAAAGAAAGAAAGAAAGAAAGAAAGAAAGAAAAGGAAAGAAAAGAAACTCTGACATATACTACTAAGTATGATTTAGTGAATCATCCTTGCTAAAGTCTCTGTATATTGGGGAAACTGGCCCAAACAAATGACCTCACACAAGAGGCTTAAGTTAAAGTTGTATTCCTATGCATAATCCATATGAGATCAAACTGTGATCTAGACAATCTTTTACTTCTGTATATTTTATATTATAGCTTATGAATCAATATAGAAAACATATTCATTGAGACAGCCATCATTGGTGTCAAATGGGTACACAAAAGAACCCTAAGATAACTGATAATAACACATTTTTGAAAACTTTGAACTCTGAAATCTCTACTGCTGAGGTTGAAGTCATTCATATTAACCCACATTCTAAATTATCTTTTCAACTTTAAAAAAATAGTCATCAAGTATATCACAAAGCAGTCTTCAAAAATAACCCATGTATTCTATTGGGAAAATATTTCGTGGCTGAAAGGTAATAGACGATGGAGCTGGCTCCTAACATGCTTCAAAGGGACCAGAGATTGCAAACATCTGTCATCAATCTCAAACATAAATGACAATCTTTGTACCTTGCTTATGCTTTTTTTTTTCCTTATCCACGTATCACTAATGAAACTACTCAAAAAGTGACCCCAATTTGTTCACTGACACCCAGGTACACAGGGAAGATCACACATAAGTAATCTGACTCCATCCCATATGTTCAACTCTAGTAAATCCTCCTGAGAGGAGACAGCTAGAAAGTCTTAGACATTTATGCAACTCCATGATGCTTGATCATCTAATTCAATAGTTTTAAGGAAAAAAAAAGTGGAAACTCCAGCTCACCCTGTCTATGATAACCTAGCTCAACTGTGGATAGAGCCGCTAATTTATCTCTAATTTATACACTGAGTAACCTGGTTTCCATTTGTTCTTTCCAATTAAAGATTATCTGATTCATAAGTTTCTGAAATGAATAAGTTTTTCACAGTCCTTAAACTCTTTGATAAGTATAGATCCCCCGAGACATTACACAAGAGTTTTCGAGACTGTTCTCACTGAATTCAAAATTCATTAAACAAACAAGCAAATGAAATTAAATGAATGCCAATAAGAGGCCTTAACAGACATCTGCAAGGGAAAACAGTCTTGAAACTTTTGAACTCTGAAATTCTTAGGGCTGCACATGCAGCCAGCACTGACAGCTTGAGTTCTTTCCAGGAGTCCTACACGGCAAAAGGAAAGAACTGACTTCTAAGGTTGTCTTCTCCCCAAGAGGCTGAATCAGTACAAGCATACATGTGATAAATGGAAATTTAATAAAAAATCTTTTTAAAAAATCACAAAAGTGAAGTGAGAAAGTACCACGTTGTAAAAGAACTGCTGTGTACACTGGCCACAATGATATTTCTCAAATGGAATGGAGTGCTTTTCAATAAATGTACAAAATTCTCGTTCCTGATCTCCTTTCCATCCCCTCTCTCCACTGCCCCATGCCATTTTTCTACAGCTCGATGGGCACGGGGATGAGAATGCAAAAGGAGCTTCCTAAAGAGCCATAGAGCATCATGTAGAAAACATTTTCTAGATTGTAAGGTTTGACATACTTAATCTTGCTGAAAATCTTTATGTACTAAATTATGGCTAGGAAGGTTCTTTAAGAATTGCTTCTATTGGAAGGTTAAATTATACCCCAGTAGGTACATCGGAAGAGCCCAGATGAATGCATAATGGTCTCAAGATTAACGTTTTACGAGCAACATGCAAAACAAGGGGCTAGTAATTTGCACTAGAGATTCCATTACAAATAACATTGCTGAGCCATACTGTTGTAGAAAATGGAAATGAGAAATTTAGATTAAAGGGCAAGGAAGCATTTTATTTTACCAAAGGCTACAGACATTTTGTTCTTTGGAATAAGCCATATAAAAGAAATCAAGTTATCTTTATAAAAAGTCTTTCCTTCATTTTATTTTTTAATAGTAATCATAACCAAAAGTTTTTGGTCAATGAAGGTAAACAGTAAAGGCGGAGACATTTCAAGCTGTTGTGATTTTATTTTCACCCTAAAATATATCCACACTTAGTTTATATTTAGTTTAACTTTCCCCATTTTACATAAAAATATTGCCTTATTTATGTAAAAATAAAACAGACTTCTTTGACTTCACCACTATAAATCTCTGCTGTTGAACCAGCCATTTGAATAATACTATGTTTATTTTCAACAATTAATAAACGGGACCTCCTGAAATTGAGAAGCTTCTGTAAAGCAAACAACATGATCAAAAAGACAAAATGGAAGCTTACAAAATGAGTAGATCTTCACCAACAACCACATCTGACAAATGGCTGATCTCCAAAATATACAGAATTCAAGAAATTGGTCATCAAAAGAACAGATAACACAATTTAAAAAATGGGGTATAGATCTAAACAGAGAACTCTCAACAAATGAATCTAAAATTGCTGAAAGACACTTAAGGAAATGCTCAGGATCCTCAGCCATCAAAGAAATGCAAATCAAAACAACTCTGAGATTTCCATCTTAGACCCATAAGAATGACCAAGATCAAAAACAGTGATGACAGCTTATGCTAGAGAGGATGTGGGGTAAAGAGAACACTTCTCCACTGCTGGTACAAGTGCAAACTGGTACAGCCACTTTAAAAATCAGTATGGCGATTCTCAGAAAATTAGTAAACAACCTACCTCAAGATTAAGTAATACCAATTTGGGGTATATACCTAAAAAATGCTCAATCATACCATAAGGACATGTGTTCAACTATGTTCATAGTAGTATTATTTGTCATAGCCAGAACCTGGAAACAACCTAAATGCACTTTGACCAAAGAATGGATAAGGAAAATGTGGTACATTTGCACAATGGAGTACTACACAGCAGTAAAAAATAATGACATCTTGAATTTTGCAGGAAAATGGATGGAGCTACAAAACATCATATTGAGTGAGGTAACCCAGACACAGAAAGACAAATTTATATATTTACTCATAAGTGGCTATCAGACATAAAGCAGAGGAAAACCAGCCTACGATTCACAATGCCAGAGAAACTAGTCAATAAAGATGACCCTAAGAGAGACATACATGGGTCTAATCTATATAGGAAGTAGAAAAAGGCAAGATCTCCTGAGTAAATTTGGACCGTGGGGACCATGGGAGAGGATAGAAGGGGTGGGAGAGGAACAGAGGGGAGTGGAGAAGAATATATGGGTCAACAAAAACAATAAAAAATGAGCAATAAATCAAATACAAAATCGCTGTGTATATTTTACAAAGAAGCGCATCCTGAGGATGTGTCAGTAATCAAAAGCGATCCCCATTCTTTGATCACACTCCCAGTTCTGCTCCTTAGCACTGTTCACAAAGGAAAGCACACTTCATCCCCAACAACATAATGTTAATAATGTCTCCTCATACTCAGGTGAATAAAAAAAAAGATGCTCATTTTAATTAAAAATTTAATTGAAATAATACTTTTACCCTGTCAAGCTCAAAGAAGGTAAACAAAGGCCAGCATTGTTTTATAAATGAGGAAGATAAGTGAGTAGTAAGCTGTTCAAAAGAATCGAGCTTGGAACCAAACCTTGGTGTCTCTTGCCTGCTTCTCAGCCTGTCCTTGCTGTGCAATCCGTACCTGGTTTTGTGTGTGTGGAAACCCAGGGTACCACTGTGTTCACTTGTTAGCATTTTCTAGCTTTTACTACACCGTATTTAGATGAGGAAAGCTAAAGGGGAGGTAGTTTGAGGCATAATAGCATGTATAGATTTGGGCATATCTAACCTTCAATTCATACATATCTATCAAAGAGATGACTTGTCTGGCCCCAGGGATAAAGTAAGAACATGAAAAAACTAATATATGTAATTGCTTGGTCAGTACTTGGATTCTTTTTGAAATGTCACGATCATAAGAAAAGTGGCCTTAGGTGGAATACACTAGAATGATGACACTCCCTAGGATGGAAAGGTGTTTTATAGGTAAAAAAAGCACTATCAGCTAGCTTCTTCAACTTAACACACTCATGAATTTTCTTATTCTCGACACCATGACTTGCCCTAACTTCACTTTCTCTCTTCCTAATGATTGACTTTGCAAACTAGTTCTGCTTTATTAAAACAGAGGCAAACAGGATGAACATCTCAAATACAACCATATCTGTTTCAATGTAGATTTCAAAAGATGCTGATAAATGACTTTTACCACATGAGATTTTTTATGTATTTAAAACATAAAAACAGAGAAAAACATTTTTATGTCCAATTCTGAGTGTCCTTTTCGGATTAGATTTGCTTTGAAGCCCCCAAATGTGATGTTCTCTCTTACATTATGCTGTGCACACAAAAGTGAGGCGATTTCCCAGATGATGCTAGTGTTGTTAGTGTTGGCATATTAGCATTTAAATTCGAAGCCAAAACAATGAAAGTGTGAAGGAGGAATTTAACACCTTCCAACTTCTTTATTCATAGATGTATATCATAGGAAATCAGCAGCATTTGGGCAAACATATGTTTCACTTCTCAAAATTCAGTCCATGGGGTCTTGCTTTGACCTTCAATTAACCTTAGCAGTCCTTACTCCCCTAAAACCATCTCAAAGGAAAATGCAAAAGGCTGAATATTTGAAAAAGTTTCAGTCATCTGATCTCTCAGTGTTTCTGTCTCTGTCCTTGTCTGCGACAGAGCAATAGAGAGATGTGTATAAAGAGAGGCAGAAAGAGGAGAAAACTCAGCGTCAACAGAAAGCCTTTGCTGAACTCTCTTGGAGGATTTTAAGCAGCTATAGCCTTTACATTCCAAGTTGTGTCTTATCATATAGACTGGATATTGTGAAATGTCTTTTTTTCAACTTATGGAGGTAAGTAGTACAAGACTAAAATACACATAAAGTACCAGCTTATTTCTGTGACCCTTGCCAAAGCCTGTACCACTGATAGAACTAAGTGGATGTGTTCTGCATTCCCAGTCCAACTGTTTCTGGGTTCCTACAGTTCCACAATGGAGCTCGAACTGTATGAAAATTATTACATAGCCTTTTGTTACTTAGTCCTTGCCTTCCTACTAATCTTGGGGATTTCCTATATGTTATAACTTAAGTCTTTCATAAACAGAAGTGTGGACAAGCCTTTCAGTGCTTGTTCTTTTAATCAACCCAATTTCCTATAAAGACAGAAGGTTCAGATTATGTTATTAGTTGTCTTCTCCAGCATCCTGTTTTCAAAATCTAAGATATCATAGGCAGTGAACAGATATTCACATGCTATTGAGTTATAAACATCTGTAACCTTATTTTCCACAGTCTGTACAAATTTTCTAATTCAAAAACAGTGGCATTCATGCTGTCAATCAACTGCTGAACGGTGTGTTTCTCAGAACATCCTTTCTTACCCCCGTTTCCTTAATGTTAGTTCCTTTCAATCCACTCCATTGCTTGTTTGTTTTTTTTAAAGTTTTTGCTATGAGGACAAATGAACAATGTGTCTTTTTAATTGGAGCTCTACCTGGCCTCTCGAAAGTATTAACTACTTTGATTATATTAGCATTTTTTGTCCCATTCATAATGTGTTAATCATTCTACAGAGACTTCTAGGGTTTTGCTTTCAGCTGCTTCCACATAAATAAGAGACTTTCTTAGACTTTGCCCTGTTTCAAATGTTCATTTACTTTCTTGTCATGTTAGAACAGCTAGAAAGCTCTCCAGGCCTGTTTTTTTAGTAGACATTTATAAGGTAACATCTATACCGTAACATACACACACACACATATATATGCTGTTTATACATGTACACAGTAGAGTACATATCTACACTGTACTATGAGACATAAACTCACATTTTAATGAGTCTCTAAATCATTTTGAGACATTTGTGTTCATGTATATTTTCTATTTGTTTATATCCTTTTATTCCTTTCTTATTAAAAAGAAATTATATATATATATATATTTTCTATTATATATTATCTATTTTATATATGTGTTATCTATTTTATATATGTATATTTATACATATATATGATTAACTTTTACACTTAAGTTTTCCCAGATGAGCACAATGCCTCCATCCCAAATTATATTCTCTTTTAAGATTAAATAACCCAAAGAACTTGGTTAACATCTGTATATGCATGAAGATAAGGCCACCTTCTGCAGCATGCACACTATAGGCTTATCCAAAAGTCTTCTGTTGGATCTAAAACCAACAGAACTGGAAATTACTATTGTGTACTGGTTCCTGGGGAGGCATAAACCTTAGCGAAGAACCTACTACAGCTGTTTTGATAGAAGGATGTAGCTCGGAATTGCCTTTTAAATATTTATCCTTGCACATATCAGTAAAAATTTCACCCTTCATCAGAGAATCTTACTTTTGCACAGATGCTAGTTTGTAGATGGAGACTGATTTTTTTCCTGCACGCCTAGAACCAAAACAATCACACAGAAACTATATTAATTAAAACACTGCTCAGCTTAGTAGCTCATGTTTCTTATTAACTAACTCTTACATCTAAAAATAACCCATTCCTATAATTTTATATTTTACCCTGAGGCTCATAGTTTACTGGTAAGATTCCTTCAGCAGTTACATCTTTTCTCTCTGATTCCACCTTCTTTTTTTCTCTGTCTCGGTTTGTAATTCCTGCCTTTCTCTATTCTGCCATGTCATGGGCCCAAGAAGCATCTTTATTTATTAAACAATAAAGCCACACATATATAGAAGAACTTCCCACGCCAGTAGTTAGCATAGAAACTCACAATCTTTTAAAAGGCAGAGAGTAAGTGACTGTGGAATGTCCATCCTCAGATGTGGCATCTGCATCAAACCAACCCCTTAAGCTCAAGGGACATGAGGTAAGGGAAGGCAGATAGATTGCAAAGCCATAGATTGAGAAGACTGGTGTGCAATGCTCTCCTCTAGATAGTCAAGGCCGTTGTATTTATGAGGTCACAGCAGCAACAGTTCCAGTTAGCATTACATGGGTTAGGGAGGGAGGTCACCAATGCCCATGAATACCTGAATACTAATGTGAGTTAGCAAATACTGGCAAAATAAAAATCTTTTTTCTTTGGGGCTGTGGCCTCCAAATTCTGTATTCTTTGGGAAAAAATTGTTTATTCATTTTACAACCCTAGGCAGCATTAGTATAGCTTTGGATTTAGTACAAATCCAAATTTCATGTTAGCTTGGTTGATGTTTCTTTAATTTCATCAGAACCTCATGGAAAAATCTAGTTTCAAACCAATCTAAAATTGGGGAAATAATGAATGCATAATGAGACAATGTAGATATCCTTCTATGGAATTTCTGGAATCATCCGTAAGGCCTTTTACAGACTATAAGTACCTGTTGGGGACATTCTTATAAAACCTGTAAGCAATTGTTTTATGCTATTTTGTGAGAAATGTCAGCGTTCTTTCTAGGTCTTTTTGAAGTGAAAAAGCAAATCATGTGGCAAAATTATTTTCAGGATTTCTATTGATTTGTTAGAGCTACAGTACTCAAATTCAAGAACTAAATTAAATTGGCTACATGTTCATGAATGAAAAAGATTGATTTTCCAGAATTTTCTGCCTGTAATCTAATTCCATAGAACTTCTATTTTATTGGGAAAAGCAAAAACTATAGACTGGAAAAGCCCTCGCTTTCATCATGACCGCTAAGTGGAGGTATCAACATCTTAACTAGCTTTCAGACATCACCCATGCTCTCCAGCTCCATCTTAAAACATAATCTTTAGTATTTGGGTTTTCTTCTTGTTCACTCCTTTAAACATATAATTTTCCACATTTGCTACCAGGACATCTTGTGTATTCATGATGCCTGCTGGAGGTAAAGCATTTTTCATTCTAATATACCCCTCTCTCCCCACTCTCTGTTACACACACACACACACACACACACACACACACACACACACACACATTGGTTTTTGGCTGATATGTATTCTAGTATATTAAATCCTTAAGTCAGACACTGCAGACAACTATCAGGAAGTACACATATGTGTATATGCATGCATCTCCTAGGAAAATAGAGATAATGCAAAGCTAGAGGAAGAGGATAAGGGAGAGAGGAAGAGGGGGAGACGGTGGGAAAGAAGTGCATGTGTGGAGTGAGAGAAATGGCAGAAATAAATGTATTAAGGAAAGGTAGGTCCCTACAATTTAATTTCACTGGCTATTTTAATATCTTTTGTCAAGAGTGGGTTTTTTTACTATAAATGAGAAATATTTACTAATAAGCATTTATTCAATCCTAGCTATGTCCATGATAGTGAATTAGACTGGTATCGTGATTTTGTTTTGCCACAAAACAAAAAAAGCCTTGTTTTACAAGGCTTCCATGAATGTCATTGTTTTGTTTTGTTTTAAAACACATAATAAATTTGCCTATAACATTGTATATCCATTTATGAGATTTGTTAAAATCTGTCACACAATTAACAGCGAGGACAAGATTAAAAAATAATTGGCAGGCACAAGAAGTGGTACGTTTCAGAGAAGACCCCGTATCATAAGCTTCAGCTGTGGTGAGAAGGATTGCCGTTAGAAGCAGTAGTTTTCTGAGTGAAGCAAACTCTGACACAATGATGTGAGAGATGAGATCCCAGTTTTGTCTCCTCTGGCCATGCCCAGAGGTTGAATTTGTGTTCACAATCATGATCAACAAGAGTAAGCAATGGACCTTACTTGTCTAAAATAGTTGTGGTTTGAAGAAGCCGGTCCCTCCAGGCTCGTTTTGAATGCTTAGTCCACCAGGCAGTGAGACTCTTGATAGCATTAGAAAGATTGGGAGTTATGGACTTACTGAAGAAAGTATGTGATTAGGCATGGGCTTTGAGGTTTCACAAAGCCCATACCAGGCCCAGTGTCTCTATCTCTTTCCCTAAGGATGAGGGTGTGGTTCTCAGAAACTGCTCCTTTGCCTGACTGTATCCTACCATGCTTCCTGACATAATGATGATGGTAGACTAAACCTCTGACACTGTAAATAAGCCCCTAATCAACTGTTTTCATTCAAAAGAAACTGTGTGTTGAGACAGAGTCTCCTTCTATAACACAAACTGTTTCTTAATCCTGTTTGTTTTATCTGTCAAGCGTTGAAATTAGGTTTGTGAGTCACCGTGTCCAGGTCATAAATTTTTACAGAGAGCAATGACTACTCCCAATCTCTCCATTGCTTGGTTCTTAGAAGAGAACCTGGTAAGAGTTGGTTGTAACAAGCTAAATTTCTTGACTAATTACACTATTCCACAGGCTTACTTACTGTATAGTTAATTCTGCACATAAATGAAAATGTATTACCAAAATATTTGAAGCAAGTTATGTTTTACATGTTTTTATTATACTGTTATCTCCTGTTAACATTAGAAATTTCTGGTTCCATGGATCAAAAGGACATTGCATAGACCCATATTTAGGGACTTTAGTCATCAATTAACTTCAACTTCTCATCTCTGCTTTTCTTTTTATGATTTGTTTTAACCACGATGTATACTATCATCTTTGTAGTTTCCAACTTAACTCTATGAACTTATACTGTGACATGGTATCTAAAAATAATATTTTCTCTTTGTGATCTACAGGGAAAATCTAATCCCTCAGAATCACAAAGAATTAAATCACAGTATTTATAGACTTTCTGATCCTTTTCTACTACAGATATATTTATTCAGCTCTCTATCACCAATTCTTTCTTCTGAACTGTTCGCATTTTGAAAAAGGTATAGCATACTTGTTTCTGCGCATACCCACAGTTCCCTTCATTTATTGTTCATGTGAACTCGAAAACATTTGCTTTATTTCATAAACCCTTCAATTTGTTTTTGAATTTTATGGTACTTTATATATACTATGGATAATCAGTATATACCTATGAATTAATGAACATACTAAAATTCAGATAAACCAAGGTTTATCTCAATCAAAATCAAAAGTAAAAGTCTGAATTGCTATTGGGAACTGATAACTGTTATGAGAAGAAGAGTTAGTTGTCTTCAATGTGTAGCTCCTGGTAGGTTTTTCCATAGCCCAAAATGTATATAGGAAACATAAACTAAACTTGTCAGATTTTTTTTTTTTTTTTTTTGGTTTTTCGAGACAGGGTTTCTCTGTAGCTTTGGTGTCCGTCCCGGAACTAGGTCTTGTAGACCAGGCTGGCCTCGAACTCCCAGAGATCTGCCTGCCTCTGCCTCCCAAGTGCTGGGATTAAAGGCGTGTGCCACCACCGCCCGGCAACTTGTCAGATTTGAAAAAATACAGGAACACGTAGTTGGAGGGGTAGACATTAGGTTGAAACTTGGAGAAGTAGGAGAAAGGAGTGAATATGATCAAAAACCATTGCATGAAATTATCAAGGAGCCAAGAAAATGCATGAGGGATACTATAAATGAAAAGCAGTAAAAAAGACAAAAATTCCCCTCATTTCCAATTCAACATAATTTATTCAAAGACAGAAACAGTTCAATGTTACCTAGTCTCTGCTGTGGCGTGGTGACTCATTTAACCTCACACTGAATGCTCACACTCTCTTTGCACCTTCCCAGTGAGAATGAGGCATGAAACAGTCTGCAGAGCTGTCATTGCACCAAAACTGAAACCAAACAACACATAAAATGGTTCTTGGAAACCTTAGAGATTGTGTAGTTATTCGTGTGTTAACTTTCCATCCTCAGTCATCCGATGCTGATTTCTAATAAATGTGGCAGCAATATATTGTCACAATCTTATACCTGCTACAAAATTTCTTCAGGCAGTCTATGAACTATTAGTAAAGTCTGGCCAACACAAAAGTCAGATATAATCAAGCATGTTTTGAAGTGATTTTCTAAAGCTATTATTCTTCCTTAAGTACTATTAACAATGCAGATAGAATGGATGACCACATAAACAAACTTTAACACATGTTATTTATTCAATTGTAAAGAAAAAACATCTCTCTATCTCTCTCTCTCTATCTCTCTCTCTCTCTCTCTCTTTCTCTCTCTCCCTCTCCCCCCCCTTCCTCTCTCTCATTCTCAGGCACTTTTAAAAATATAATCTGCTGTGTCTCCCTTTGAATCCGTACAGAAGCGGCCTCCACACAACCTCCTTCCCAAATGGCTTCTGACGTCATCACGTTTTGGCACTCTGTCGATGGCTGCTTGGCATTCAAACCAATTGTATCAAGTGGAATAAAACTACCATCAAAATCACTTACAGAATCATGGACATATAATTTCAGGTGCAGTGAATGAAAGAAGTATATCGATAGGAAGTCAACACGAAGACTCCGGGCAGTGTGAAATGGCAAAGCCCATGCAGCTACCAAATACTTAGAAGAACAATTTCTTATCCTCCTCAGGTAATACTTCGATGGCAACTAAATATGAAAATCTCATATAGTGCTCAGTAACTTTTTCCATTGACCCAATTCTATCATGTTTTCAAGTTAGGTTTTATGTTGTTTTTATTTTGTGTTTATGATTGTAACAGCACAAGTGAGTGAGTTTGCTTGACTTGGCATCTATTTGAAAATCAGAGTACAACACGCGGGAGCCGTGTGAGGCAATTATTTCCTTTCCTCATACGGGACATGGGTATAAAAACACAGATATCAGGTTTGACATCAAGTGCCATTACAAATTGGGCCCCATTGCCACCACATGTAGTCACTTTGTCCAGGTAGTTAGTTAAATACTGAATAGTTCCTGCCCACATAAACTTCAGGGTAGTGAATCATTTGGCTTTATTCCTAAACTGTTCTTGAAAAGTCATGTTCTTTTTGCTAAATGCTACCACCCCTGGCTTCTAATTATGCTACAGCAGCAGAGTAATAAAAACCAACAACATTCTGATGAACATTCTGACACGAAACAGGCAGTGGACTAAAATAGAGAATCCATATATAAACCCGTGCAAATACACACAAACGCACATGCTGGAAAAAAAGACAGTCTCTTCATCACATGGTGATGGAAAATATGGATATCCACGTGAAAATGAAATAATAACTAAATCATTCCTCTAACCACGCACAAAAATCACCTCCATGTGGTTTAATAACATCTCCATAAAACCTAAATATTAGAAATAGGCCTAATTAAGGATTAGAGTGGAATTCAGAAGAACCTACGGACCCCTGCTGGCAATTGATGGATTCTGGGGGAAGCAGTGATTATCTTCAGTAAACTAGGAGATCATCAGGCTACACCAGACCCTTGCAAACCTGCAACCACACAGATGCCCCTCGTTAACACAGGTGGGTCGTGAAACAAAACAAAACAAAACAAAAAAAACAGGTATGAATGTGGGGATTTGGTCCGTGGGAAGGTGGTGAAATGGTGATGGGTAGAGAAGAGAGTCAACAGATTAGTACATACTTTGATGAAATTCCCAAAAACAAATGTATTACATGATAAAGGAGCTACAACGAGGGCAGAAGGAAGAAGAGAGAGAAGGTGATAGGGGGTAGTCCAGAAAATCCTGACCTTCACAAATGTATATATGGAAGCAATACAGAGATTTTATGATATCTTCACAGTGCTTTTTCCAGGGGATATTTTGATATGAGTCACTATATGGAAAGCATGTCCTATGTATTGTCATATATGACTTCTACTTTATGGATCCATTATAACTATTAGCCAATTATGCATCCCATTGACTCTTCCACATAAAACTTGGACACATAGAGACTAACACTTGCTGAACTGTATCAAGACACTCATTTACTTTGCCTTCCTGTTACATTTGACTATAAGCCTCAGAATACACTGTATCTGAAATAATAATTCAGCAAATAAATGACAGGAATGACAAGCAAGGAATATAAAGCAGGTGCCTTAGAGCTCAGGCAGAATAGAAGAACGAATTTTGAACACTATAGGATAGAAGCGCATTTGAGTTGAATTTTGAAATTCTGTGAATGGAGTCTCTGACACTGTGGAGTGCCCATTCATTCTGCAAATATTCATTGGGGACCCATTACATTGGTTAAGAATGAAAGATATTTTGAATTAAAAAAAAGCAAGGAAAAAGTTTAGAAAGTACTAAGCAGGGAAATTTTATGGTGGTAGGTAGAAAGATGGCGGCTAGAGGCCATGCCAGATAGTAGAAGATTGATAGATAATAGATAGGTGACAGACAATAGATAGATGTTCATTTTAGAGATATGAATGCATAAATGATAGACAAGAGAAGATGATTCATAGGTAGACATATGGGTGATATTAAGAAAATTAATTTAAAGGTAAATTTTAATTTTATCATTACTATTATTGCATAGTCATTGACTCATTGTTTTTATGATCAGTTCACAAAAGGGCCAAGTCTTAAATCAGTGCCAAACTTAACATTGAGGAGTTTCTGGACAGCATGGAGGTTTAAAGTGAGGTATTTAAATATCTTCGGTGTTACTAAACTAATATCATTTAAGGGTTTTTGAAACCTAAGATATGCATGTACACATTAAAATTTCATGATATGTGCACTTGCATTCATAAATGTTTCATGACTTATTACAAAGAAGGTTATAATGAGCCATGACATAGTAAAAATTTGTAGAGAATTGTCATAAGGTTACAGTTCTGTTTCTTTGCTCTGAGAATTATGTTATACTAAAGTAAAGGTAAAGCTGGGTAAAAAAAAGTGAAATATTACACACATACCTTTGTATGTCCAATCTCTCATCTTCCAAGTTCAAACCTAAAATGTGATCTCACACTGACTCCCAGATTTCCAATTCAAATACAAGTGCACATAATGACTTTGAACAATTTATAAAATATGAACCCTCACATACAAGACACCTCATAATAGCCTTGAAGTTAATTCCAAGAATTTGAAAACCTCATTCATTCTATGATTCTCCATTTACTTTAAGCAATTCCTGGATTATTGGGGCATTTAAATTTATATACCTAACTTTGTACCATAAACTACATTAAAGCATTTAAATTTATTGTATATGAATTACAGCCCCTCAGGTTTTCAATTGAATAAGGTTTTAATCTCAGATAGAAGACATCATCAATTTCAGTATGGTGAATGACAAAAACGTTTTTGAAAAACATCTGAATAAATGAAAAATTCAATGGTTTTTTTAGACCCTTATGTCAGCAAGAATGCATATTGTAGGTCTTTTGGAAGATAAAGAAATGATGATTATTAATATATTTTTACATCATTGTTTTCATTATCTATATAAAATATAAAGGAAGAAATTATATCTATATAATATGTCATGGTTCAACAATTGATTTCAATTGTCTTATTTTTCTCAGTCTTGATTCCATCTTTATTTAGCTAGACAGAGCTAATATTTTACCTTTTGTTTGCTCTATAGCTAGATGAAATGAAGCCCAGTGAAGAGGAATAAATGTAGCACCTTCTAAATCCAAGACTTTTCACTTTTCTTTAGAATAGTGTAGATAGTTAATAATAACGTAGATAGTAAATAAATAATAGTAGATAAATAGATAATGTAGATAGTAAATAAATAATAATTATTATTCTTTAGGATAATGTAGATAGTTAATAACAATGTAGATAGTAAAGTGCAATTTATGCACCTAGAAGTTATATGCGTCCCCATTATTTGTAAGAGCATAATATATTGTTTAATGTCTTAGTGGACAGGTTATCATCATTTTCAAATGAACATAAATTTAGGATGGAAAATTCAAAATCCCAATCATAGGATCCTACACTGAAAGAGAGGAAAGGGCAGCTTGTTGTAAATTGTACAGTCAAAATTAGAAATCACACATGAACATGAATTCACATTGGTACATAATTAGCAAAAACATCTAATGGAGTAAATCAGGGTTGGCTTCTGTGCCTGCCTTGTCCTTCAAGAAGACTTGCCCTTTTCAGAGAAGTTAGAACCTTAAGCAAACAGAGCAGTAGCCAGGTTGCCTCAGTTTGGGGTGCACTTTTCTTCCTCATACTTGGTATCCCCCTTGCCCTTACAAAGGCCAAGTCAGGGGCATTATAGCAGGTTAGTCACATCTCCTAAATATAATATCAATTATGCATTGAATAAGCCAGGAGTTTCATATTTTCTAATGAAAAATTTTGAGATTCTTGATAATCTTCCTACATATGCTATTATTTTCTTCTGATACTAAGTATAAGTAGAAGAAAGACCAATGCCATGTGCCCATTACTTTCAGCCCATATTTAAAATCCCATTTTTTGCTCCTGTAATGAAAGGCACAGATATGTGAATTATAACATTCTGCATTATTTCATATTAAAATCACAGGTCTCTCTTCCTGATATGTTAGAAACAATGAAAAAAGTTTCCACATCTTTGTTATTGGTATTGCCAGTTTAACTTAAGAAAAATGCAATTATAATGACAATAATATAATACCAAAAATAATAGAAGCATTATTACATGTCAGTTACTATTTGGGGCCATGTATATTCACTGTATGTAAGGTGCTATATGAAATATTTTCTGCCAAGACAATCTCAATGACAAGTATAAAGATGACTTTCATTGGGGAAAGATAAATTAAGGAATGCCCAGAAGAATACAGATGCTAAGTAATGGAGCAGAGATTTAAAATCAAATCTCACAGCATCTGGCTTCATTCTAGTTACTTGCCGTTAGTAGTGTAAATATTTTTTGTCAGGTTAGTTAGCATTCAGCCAGGATCGCAAGTCTTCTGGGCAGGGGAGGTAAGTGAATGTCTATGGTGTATACAGGCATGTGGAGGGCAGATGTTAACCTTAAGCGACTACTTAATAACTATCTTGTTTTGAGGACAGTGTCTTTAACTTACCTGGTATTTGCATAGTAGGTTGGGATGACTAACCAGTGAACCCTAGGTATCTGTGTGCATCTGCCTCTGTGCATAGGAAACACAACATACACTGTCATAGCACGTTCACACAAGTTTTGAAGAACAAGTTCAGGTTCTCAGGATTGTGCATCAAGCACTTACCCCATAAACCCCAGACACAGGATTACATTTCTTAAGCGTTCCAGGCATTGATCTCCACTTTTATAATTAACATAGGAATGAATATATAAAGTGTTCCTATCTGATAAATCCAAAGCTAAGTTTCTATAGTTCACATTCTCTATGACAAATGAGAAAATAGGCAATACTTACTATTCATTTTGACTAAGAGATTGAAGTTCTCATATTGTATAATGTCTTTGAATATATGAAATTTCTGGCTGAGATTTCAGTGTACTTCTGCCTTCAGAAACATTCCATTGAGTTTAAGAATATGCAGTGTTTAAAAGTAGACTATCTAGTATGGCAAATCATATCAGGTTTGCTACTGATTCACTTTATCCAGATTTTTTTCAGGATTGTACCCGCACTTGTCAAATATCATAGAGATAAGAGCCTAAAACATCATAATTGTACTTTAAGATTTACCAAGATACTGAGAAGTGTTGTGGGAGTTCAGTCCAAAAAAAAAAAAAACAAACAAACAAAACAAAACCCCCTAAAACATGACTTTATCTTTATCTTCAAAGATGATTATTCATACATTCAAAGCCACTCCAGTAGCTGTTATGAAATGAGTAATTCTCTCCTTACATCCAACACTTCCTCGGCATCACTTTGAGAAAGTGCTTACCATATTGTCCAGATGCTTGACTAAAGTGAAAGGCGAAGTTAGCAGAACCCAGCTAGATCCCTGATGTTTCTCTCTACTCTTCATCTGTGGGTGTTTACACTTACTATTCTGAGATCTTATCTTTTTTTGACTTCCTTTTCACATTACAAGCCTTAGTTCCAGCCTTTCATTCCTCATAAATCAAATTTCCTTGTTTCTTCACTTCTCAAATAGAATTTCTCCAGTATTTATTGAGATATGCCATAACCTGAAGCAGAGCACCACCTTGAATAAGATTTGCTTGCTTTTCAATATTCACTGAGTAGGAAACAATAGTTGCATCATTTCTGAAACATATTTTGTGCAATAGAGGTGGTTCTCAGTGGTTACATGCACAATTCTATTTTATTTATTGTTCAGTGGACCAATAACCCTATCTTGATTCCTGATTCAGCTATTTATTGAATTAAATTTCCCCACAATACACATACCTTTGTATTTCCTAATACTGTTTGGCCTCATCACTTATCATGTCGTTTTAATGAAAACAATAACAACACAAAAATGAATAGAATTAAAAGAAACAGAGCATGGGAAGCAAGGGTTAACTATAGAAATAGAAAAAAAAGGAACAGAGGGGGAGGAAGGAAACAAGGGAGGATGGGTGAATGGAAAATAATGAAACAAAGTCCCAATGCAATTGAATATAACATTTTATAAACTTTGCATTGAACCGCAGAATGTTCAGGTTTTTTTCATATGGTCCTGAGAAATTAAATATTTATCAAACCACTGCAATATTCTGTCAATATCACATGCACCATGAACATTTCACAGAAAGATCACAACAATCTATGACTTGAGAAATATTATTTAACAGACACAAAACACAAATATCTGTACCATTAGTAATTTGTTTGTCTGACATCATATCTGATGAAGTTCCTGTCTATCAACTCAAAATCTAATATTCCTCAGATACGATGTTTTATCTGCGGCATTGTTCAAGCTTGAAAAGTTAAGAGAGGCCAAGGTACAAGCTAAGAGTTAAAGCTGTAGAGTAATGAAATACGCAAGGAGACTCCATAGTTTCTGAAGCTGTAATCTCCCATTCAAACATCAAGATGCTCATCGATGTAGAGATATTCTTCCCCATCTATGGAACAGCACAGCTGAAGCACTAATACTACTCAAAGTAATTTGATATCATGGAATTGTATAATAAGATCAGAACCATACTTTTAAAATATTCATTGTTTTTGACTTAAACAATATCTCTATACACTTATGCACCATATTGCAAGGTATTAATGTGGGAAGGTCATGAATAATAATCAATTCTGTATTATTAACACATGCATTGCCTTTTACTTTAGAATGAATCTATCAACTCCTTTTTACATAGGGTTTATTAATCCAACATGCCATCATACACTCACATTCACCTAACTGGATTATTGTAGCCTTTGACTCCACCCTGCACACATTACCCAACATTCTCTGTCTAATCCTTTCTCTTCTCTGCAAACTGAAGCGCGGCTCTCTAGCTTAGGTTTGCAGCATGAGAGCAAGAGGCTTGGAGTTCATCAGGACTAAAGCACAGGCTCCACATTCATTCGTTGTTTCTCTTTCTGTATGGCTCAATCTTGCCCAGAGTACTGTCCTTTATAGCCTGTCTATCTGTTGATCTTTGCGCAGATTATGTGGCTTCATCTCTCAGAATAATCACAATTTTTTAAACTATACATTAAGTCATATAACAATGACTTCGGGACAGGTTAATCAAAACATTAGTGTTTCTCTTCATGGAAACTTTCCTGCATTGCGCTTTTTTTTTTTTAACTCTGATAAGCTTTATCATCCAACTTTAAAACTTCTCTTATATTTAACAGTCTTCTTAAAAAAATTTCCAAGGAGTGAAGTAGAAGATGCAGGTATGAAGGTTAAGCTATACAAGAAGAGAAACAACATTTTAAAAGGAGAAAAAAAAACTTTACGTTTTTAAATGTGATAAATTTCTAAACCATAAATATTAGAGATTCCAAATCCTTTTAGCCTATTTATTTTGCAAGCTCCTGAAGGCATAGAGGTCACAAAATAATAGAGCAAGTTACTTGAGAATAGAATAGCCTATTAATATCAATCTACTTTCTTTGCTCTGCAAACACATTTTGCATCTGAGTGGAGTGTATGCTGTGCTTGTTTCCTGTGCAAAACAAACAAGCTTTTCCTTTGAAAGCACACATTTAATAAAGAAGAATTCCTCCTATGACTGAACTTGAAGTTTCCCTCACACTCATAGTTATAAGGTCAACAGAAAAGAAAATATTCATATATATTTTATATATATATATAAAAATATTGAGTTGTGTGTCTAATACCTCAGTCTCAACTCATTTGTCACTCAGAGACAATCCATGCTCTTTTTCTCTTTCTACTTATGTGTGTGTGCAGGTGGGTAGAGAGATACATATATATGTATACATATATGTAGTGTGTGTATGTATGTGACAGAGACAGAGAGAGAGAGAGAGAGAGAGAGAGAGAGAGAGAGAGAGAGAGAGAGAGAGAGAGAGAATAAAAACAATGCATAGGATGTTTCTCTAACATTCAGAAACTTAACAGCTGTCTGGAGAAAAACTTCCTCCCAATTACTTGTTGTCAACCACAATGGCTGCATTTGTTAGCAGTAACTGTCTTCACCTGAAAGAAGGTCTAACACATTGTGATTTATTCACATGGTTTAATTGGCAAAACATTCTCAAAATGTGTTAAGTGAGCTTGATGTTTCTAGTAAAGTACGGTTGTTGTCAATGGTGAAATTTGGGCTTTTATGAAAACTTAGAATTTTGAAAAATTTACGCTGGAACTCTATCACTTCTCAATTCTAAAGATTTTAACAATTTTACTGGTAATAAAATAAATAAAGGTACGATGGGTTATAATCTAATAACATACATCTAAAATCCAAATATTAGCAGAATTCAGTGAGCCATTTTTCTCACAGAGATAAGTGTAAGATATTACAATATGATACATGGTTTGTTAAAGGTCCATTCAGAAATATAAGCTAGACAACTTCATCTCAATTATAGCAGAGAAAAGTTTATAATATGGAATCAAAATTCACATTCAATTAATCTATGACAAAATCTTTAACTTTCTTAAAATTTCACTTCTCTTTTCAGCTTTATAACTGTGTGGTTATATTTTCTTGTCAACTAGAACATCTTAAAATAAAATTTGTATGATTACCATCAAAATTCAATTATCCTCTCTTTACATTGATATGCTTATAATAAAACACAAACTATTAATGATTCTTACTATATTTTCCTTAGAAAATATAGTTAACTTTGCTTATTTCTAGTAGTATTAATTTCTAGAAGGTTTGTTTTTGCTGTTTGTAAATGAAATAATAACTATTTAATTTTTCAGTGTTAATTCTGTCTATCAGAAAACGTCAAAACTGTCTGCAAAAATAGAATACACACCACGTACCACACACACACATTCACACATAAACACACACACATATATATATGCACACATATCATATAGATAATTTTAGACCCCTCAAATCTATTTATAATGACTAAAATACTTTCAACTATAGAGACATTCATTTTTTAAATTATTTAATCATGAAATCAAAACTATACTCATATTTACCCATTACCAGAAATTTCCCCCTTCTTATAAACTGTTTGTTACAACTCAGGCTAGCACACATCCTTAAACTTTACCTTTCCCTCATGTGGAACTTCTGAAGAAAGAGTTAACATTAATGACACCAAACAGAGTTTAATAATATAGCAGCACATCTGTTATTTATTGTTAAATATTCAAACTACTTTCTTTCTTTTCATCATTTTTGTTAGCTTTATACTTTTACAGTTAATTTTTTATTTATTTAGGTGTTTTATCTGCATGTATGTTTGTGCTCTAGGTGCCTGCCTGATACCCACATAAGTCAGGAGATGTCAGGTCTTCCTGAATCGGCATTGTTGAAAGTTGGAAGACACCATGTGGATACTGAGAATCTAATGTGTTTCCTCTACAAGAGCATCATTTTTTTTCTTGAACGTTGAGACTTCTCTCCATTCCTTTGTTTAAGAAATAAAGAAACATATACTTTGCAATAAGTCTGCTGATGAGTAGTCTCCACAGACTGACTTATTAATTACACAGGAAAAGGGAATATACCTGTTTTAAGGACAGCTTACTTCATAACAGTATAAAAATGACTTATTTTATTAATGTACCTCATAAATTTCAATTTGCCTGATATATCCTTTTAGAGAAATGAGTTTTTAATCAGACAGAGACACTGAGAAGACCCCAATAATAGTGAATTTACTTTTGAGAATTGAATGTGTCTTACAGTTTATGTTGTTATCAGCAACCTTCAATGTCAGTTACTTCATGTATAAAATAAGGACTATACACTTTTTCCAGAATAGAAATTGTATAAATATCAATGGTTATCTGGTATTTACTAAATAGTTTTTTAATTATTTCTTTTCCAAACATTTGTTGGAAGCTAAACAACAATTTAAAATGAGACATACAAGGCAGACTCATGTGACAGAATTCAGACATAAGATAATTTATTAGTGGTTAGAATCTTACAGGTCTTTGTTTATAGTTTTCCATGTTAGTAGCCATGTTGGGACAAGTCTCTCCTTCATTTTGCACTGACTTATGTTTTGTCTTTCATCTTCTGTAAATGCAGAATGAATTTCTGTATTTATTTGTTTTTTTTTTCAGTAATTTCTGTTAGCAATCACTGCTGTCCTGATACTCTTATTTATCATTTGCATATTGTGCAATAAATCTGACCAACAGAAGAAACTGCTCTTATTAATCGTCTGGATATTGTGCAATATATCTGACCAACAGAAGAAACTTTCATTTTGTAGAGGGCCTTTGCTTCCTGCAGATACAGATCCTTGCTTTTTCCTTTGTGTAAATGAAAGACATTACAAGCAGAGGTGCTGATCTGTCATTAGGCATGCAAGCAATCAATCCAAATGCAGTTTTTAAACCTAGCCCATTCCCCGGAGTTTGCTGCTGTTAGCATAAAGTGATACACAATGATTTTAAAGGGGTAATTAACACATGATTAAATATTTATTCTCTGTATAAAAAGGGTCCTAAGTGCTTTGCTAGGACAGTAAATACAGGACTTACTAACCACCTTTGGAAATAAGGAGTAGAAACTGACTGGGGACCTTGATTGCAGATCCTCACCATGCAGTGCTAGCACTAGGTCTTTCATTACCAAACTGTCTAAGTTTTTCTTACATTCCAGAAACAATGTCTCTTGTGGCTGTTTTATGATGGTTTGTGCATCATAAATATTAACAGATGATTAATTCTCTTGCACTCAAATTTAAAAGCTTCTATAAGAACTTCACTGAACCACATCTACCTAGGTTTGCTGTGTGTTGCCTCTGGTCGCTTCCTCACTGCCATTCCTGGTTGAGTAGCTGTGAGAGCGGCCATAGGACTGCAAAATTCTAAAATGTTTAATTCTGGCGTTTCATGGGGACTGTTTTTGACTTTTGGTGTCAAGAGCCTAGGTAGATAGTTTGTTCTGAATACACTGAGACAGTTAGGGGATGACTGTGTGGAGGAAGAGCTGTCATAATTGTGACTCTCCGCTCTCATTTAATTAATTAATTAAATTGTTATTTTAGAATAGGTAAGTTTAACAAGTTCCCCACTGCATCAATCGTAGAATGACTCTTCATTACTAGAAAGAATTGTCTATTTGTGATTCATTTACGGCTATCTCAAATGCTCTAAAATGCAAGGTAATGTATGTAATATAGGGTGAAATTGCTCTTTGTGCAGCCCAGGAG
Organism: Microtus ochrogaster; assembly: GCF_000317375.1. Classification (NCBI taxonomy): domain Eukaryota; kingdom Metazoa; phylum Chordata; class Mammalia; order Rodentia; family Cricetidae; genus Microtus; species Microtus ochrogaster. The sequence goes on from NC_022023.1 coordinate 5,485,769, forward strand.
TTGCTCTTCTATACTTAACATTTTTTTTTAATTCTTTAACTCTTATCTGTGTACTGACTTGAATTCCTAAAGACTATAAAGCCCTAGATACAGAATGTGTCAAATTGCCAAAAGATAATCAGTCTACTTCTAATCGGCTTATAAAATCACAGGCTTGGCTATGCATATAGAAAAATTTGGCCAAATGTATGCGAAATAAAAGCTTCTAGAGACACTGTCTCTCCAAGGGAGTTCTTCATATAAATACAGGTATTAGTGTGGGAGACAGTTCCCTGGACGAAGTACAATCATTCACAAAAATGTAGGGACCTGGTTTAAGTTCCAAAAAACCAAAACAAATACACATTTTGTAGGCTGACTGAAATGCCAGGGCCCCTCTGAAAAGACACAGATAGAGCATTCCCCACAGCACACCATCATCAGTCAGATAGCCTGGCATTAGCACTTGGAAACAAGAGACTCTGTATCAAGGAACAGGGTGAGGACCAGAACTAGAGGTTGTTCTTTGGCTTCTACATGTAGGTCAGGGCATGTGTTCACTTATACATGCATGAGCACACACACATACGCTCTCTCTCTCTCTCTCTCTCTCTCTCTCTCTCTCTCTCT